>NW_016908325.1:130919-169046 GCF_001483705.2 Eufriesea mexicana | reverse complement strand
CGTGCCCCGCCCCTTATTTCCCCCCCCCCCCCCAAGAGACAAGAAGTCCATACTAGAGCGCAGTAGAGCGCAGAAATCACCCGAATAGCTGCGTAAAGCGCAAAAGGTAAAGCTCTCCTGACGAAACACTGCCTAACCCAACCTAACAGAATGTATATTGACTCAACGTAACGTGCCGTGACGACTGTTGCTGGACATCACTGGGCAAAGCTGAAAACATTGAAGCACTGTAGGGTTCAAAAATCCTCCTAATATCTGGCTATAGCACTAAAGTCAAAGTCATCCTCTCCTCACCATCTGTAGGGTTCAAAAATCCTCCTAATATCTGGCTATAGCACTAAAGTCAAAGCCATCCTCTCCTTACCCTACCATCCGTAACATAACGAAGCATAACCCATCTCAACCTAACGTACCCTGACCACTATTGCTGGCCTCGACAGAGCCAAGCGGAACGGGATAGTGGAGAGGAGGACGCTGAAGTCCACAGTATCGCAATGTACGTCGGTATAGTCAGAGATACTCAAAACTAATCCAAACAAACAGAACATAACCAGGCATAACATAGCTCAACCTAACGTGCCGAGACCGCTATTGCTGCCCTCGCCAGTGTCAAGCAGGAGGCACTAGAGCACAGTAGAGCGCAGAAATCCAACGAATATCAGTGTACAGCAAAAAATATGAAGCTATCCCGACCAAGCTTAGCTTGACCCAACATAACCGAACATAACATGACCCATCATAAGGTGCCGAGACCACTATTGCTGGCCTTGCCGGACCCGAGCTGATATTAGAGCACTGTAGGGCGCAGCAATCCACCAAATAGCAAAATACAGCACTATTCCCCCTAACCTAACCATTCGTAACTAAACCAAATGTATCATCGCTCAAACTAACGTGCCGCGACTAGTATTGCTAGCCTCCCGAGGGCTAAGCTGAAGACATTAGTGGACAGTAGGACGCAGAAATGCATAGTATCGCAGTGTATATCTGAAGAGTTACAGCTACACGAATGTAACGCAAGCCAACATAACATAACCAAACATAGCCTAACTCTACCTAACGAGCCCAGACAGCTATTGTTGCCCTCCCCAGAGTCGCGCAGGACGTATTAGAGCACAGTATATCGCAGAGATCCACCGTAGAGCTGTGTACAGCACAACAGGTAAAGCTTACCTAACCAAAAATCGCCTAACCCAACCTAACCAATCGTAACCTAACTAGATATAACGTGCCGAGACCACTATTGCTGGCCTTCCAAGATCCAGACTGAAAATATTACAGATCTGCAGGGCGCAGAAATCCACCTAACAACAAACTACGGCACTAAAGTCAAAGCTATCTTCTCCTAACCTAACCAAACGTAATATAACCAAACGGAGCATAACTCAACCCAACGTTCCGGGACCACTAACAATGGCCTCCACAGAGCCAAACTGAACGTATTAGTGGAGAGAATAACGCAGGAATCCATAGAATCGCAGTGTACATCAGAAAAGTCATTGCTGCCCACACCTAACATAAACCAACACAAGATAGCCAAACACAGCCTAACTCAACCTATCGTGCCGATACCCGTATTGCTGCCCCACCCAGAGCTAAGCAGGAAGCACTAGAGCATAGTAGAGGGCAGAAGTCCACCGAACACCAGTGTACTGCGCAAAAGTTAACACTACGCTAATCAAGCTTATCCTAACCCAACCTAGTCGAACGTAACCTGACTCAACATAACGTGCCGAGCCCACTATTTCTAGCCTTTCCAGAGCCAAGATGCGAATATTAGAGCACTGTAGGGCATAGAAATCAACCTAATAGCAGACCATATCACTAAAGCCAAAGCCATCCTCTCCTAACCTAACCGAACGTAACATAGCTCAACCTAACGTGCCCAAACAAGTATTGCTGACCTCCCCAGAGACAAACAGGACATTGTAGTGCAACTTGAAGCACAAAATCCACCGATAATCAGTGTACAGCACAATAGTCAAGGCTAACCTGACCAAACCTAACATAACCAAACCTATCCAAACGTAATGTATCTCGACCTAACGTGCCGCGACAACTACTGCTGACCTTCACAGAGCAAAGCAGGACATATTAGAGTGTAGTAGGGCGGAGAGGACAATAGAGTCGCAGTTTGTAGCATATAATTCAAAGCTATCCAAACCGAAGCCAAGCCAACATAGTCTAACATAACGTAACCTAGCTCAACCTAACGTGCCGCGGCCATAATTGCTGGACTCCACGAGGCCGAGAAGAATATAGCAGATCACAGTAGAGCACAGAAATAATCCGAATGCCAGTGCTAATTTCGAAGCCAGCGATATTCAAACAAAACCCAAACTAATGTAACCCATAAAAAGGTAGCCTAACGTAACCCAACAATGCGAGACCACAACTGCTGGTCATCCCACAGCCATGCAGACCATATTAGAGCACAGTACAGCGAAGAAATACACCGGAGAGCAGTGTGTAGCGCAAAAGCCAAAGCTATCCCCTTCTAGCCAAACCAATCGTAACATAATCAAACGTAAAATAACCTAACATATCGTGCAGCAAGTTCTACTGCTGGCCTCCGCAGAGTCGAGCAGTGTATAGTAGAGCAATGTAGGGCGCAGGAATACACCGAATAGCGGTGTGTAGCACAGAAGTCTAAGTTACCCTATCCAAACCTAACGAAACGTAACATAAGCAATCGTAACCCTATCTAACCTAACCTGCCTAGGACACTGCTGCTGCCCTCCCCATCTATACGCGGATCATATTAGAGGGAGTAGAGCGCAGGAATACACTGAGTGGCAGCATACAGCATAAAAGTCAAACATACACTGATATATCCCAAACTAACTTAACCAACCCTAGCTTGCGGAGACCACAATAGCTGTCATGCGCCTAACCGAACAGAGCACGCTAGAGCACAGTAGAGCGTCGAAAACCATCGAGTAGCTGTGTAGCAGATAAGTCTAATCTACCCTGTCATAACCTAGCCAAACAGTAACGCGGCCAAAAGTAACATAACTCATCCTAACGTGCCGAGACCAATATTGCTGGCCTCCCCAGTGCCAGGAAGAATATACTAAAGCACAGCAGAGCGCAGAAATCCACCGCATTGCAGTGTATAGCACAATAGTCAAACGTACCCAGACCTGTCCCGACCGTTCCTGTGGTATCCAAACGTAGTGAAAACCGACATAACGTGTCAAGACCAATATTGCTGTCCTCCCCTGAGCCAAGCTGGGCATACTAGAGCACAATAGAGCGCAGAAACCAACCGAATAGCCGTGAATATCGCAGAAGTCAAAGTAGCCTGCCCTGACCTTGCCAAACTTAACATATACGAACGTAATATAACGCTACCTAACATAACGAGACCAATATTGCTGGCGCCCACGGAGACTATCAGAGAGTACTAGATGACAGTAGTGGGCAAGAATCCGCCGCACTGCAGTGAGTAGCACAAAAGCCGAAGAAAGCCGAACCTAAGCTGACCTAAGCTAACCTAACCAAACATGACGTGCCGCGAACACTGCTCCTGGCCTCCCCAGAGCCAAGCAGAATGTAGTAGAGCACAGTAGATCATAGGAATCCACCGGATAATATTGTATAGCACAAAAGCCAAAGATACCCTTCCCTAACCTAACCAAACGTAACATAACCAAACGTAACCCAACCCTACCTAACGTACCGAGAACACAATCGTTGTCCTCCCCAAATCAAAGCAGGTCATACTAGAGCACAGTAGGGACCAGAAGTCGACGGAAAGGCAGTGTATAGAACAATTGTTATCGCTAACCGGAACAAACTTAACCTAACCTAGGCAAGCCGAACGTAACCTGACTCAACCTGGCTTGACACGACCACTATTCCCCGCGTCCCCAGAGACAAACAGAATTGGACAGAGCACAGTAGGGCGCAGCAGTCTATACAGTAGCGTTGTGCATCACAGGAGCCAAAGCCATATTAACCTAATCCAACGTAACCTATCATAACCGAACGCTACCTATCACAACCTTATGCGCCCCGACCACCATTTCAATCTTCCGCACAGCCATGCAGAACATAGTATATCACAGTCGAGCTCAGAGATGCTCCGAATATTAGTGCATAGCACGAAAGTCAAGGACAACCCGACCGAGCTTAATATAGCTTAACATAACCATACGTATCATAACCAAACCTAACGTGACAAGACCTGTATTGCTTGCATTCCCAGAGTAAAGCTGAAAATGTTGGAGTAGAGTTGAAAGCAGAAATGCACCGAGTAGCATTGTATAGCACATACGTCAGAGCTATCACATCCTATCATGACCAATCGTTACATACACAAATGTCACATAACTAAACATAACGTCCCGCGACAGCTATTTCTGGCGTTACCACAGACAATCAGACTACACGAGGTTACAGTAGGGCGCAGAAACCCACCGCATCGCAGTGCACAGCAAAAAAGTGAAAGATACCCCAACCTAACATATTCAAACGTAGCGTAAGTCAACATAACGTGGCGAGACAAGTATTGCTGGCTTCCCCGGAGGAAAAAAGAAAATATTATAGCACATTAGAGCCCAGAAATCCACGGTATAGCAGTGTATAGCACAAAAGCCGAAGTAACCTATCCTAACATAGCCAAACGTAACAAAACCAAACGTAGCCTAGCCACATCTAACACGACGAAATAACTATTGCTGGCCTCCACAGAGACAAGCAGAGTGTGTTAGAGCACAATAGTGCGCAAAAATCCACCGCATTGTAGTGAATAGCACAAAATTCGGAGGTATCCAAACCTTACCTGACCCAACCTAACCTAACCAGTCGTAGTACGTCTCAACAAGAAGTGCCGAGATCGCTATTGATGGCCTCACCAGAGCCTAGCAGGACATACTAGAGCTCACTGCCGTGCAGGTACCCACCGCATAGCAGAGTAAAGCACAAAAGTCAATGCTACCCTATCCTAATATATCCGATCCTAAAATAACCAAACGTAACATAACTCAACCTAACGTAAGGCGGCCACTATTTCTGTCCACCCCTGAGTAGAGCAGACCATATTACAGGACAGTATGGCGCAGAAATCCATAGAATAGCAGGATACAGCGGAAAAGTCAAAGCCACCCTCACATAACCCAAATTACCCTAACAAGAGCAAACGTAACATAACATGACTAACGTAAGACGACCGCACTTCATGTCCTCCCCATAGACATTGACAGCATATTAGATGAGATCACTGCGCAAAAATCCACGCAATAGCTGTGGCTAGCACAAAAGTCAAAGCTATCCTGACCAAACACTACCTCACGTAACACAGCCAAGCGTAACACTACAAAACCTAACGGGACACGATCAGCATTTCTGGCCTCTCCAGAGCCTAGCAGAACATATTAGAGGAGATCAGGGCGGAGACATCCTTGTAATAGCAGTGTAAAGGGCAAAAGTCAAAGCTATCCTACCCTAACCCAACCAAACCGAACCTAGACAAGAAGTAACCTAATTCATCCTAACGTACCGCGACCACAATTGGGAGCCTCTCGAGGGCCATGCAGGGCATACCAGAGGAGAGCAGATTACAGGAATCCATAGAATAGCAGTGTATACTAGAAAAGTCATAGGTACACAAGCATAATCCAAACTATCCTGAACTTTCCGAACGTAGAATATCTCAACGTAAAGTGCGGCGACCACTACTGCTGACGTCCCGAGAGACATGCAGAACATATTAGAGTAGAGTAAATCGGCGAACATGACAGACAAGCAGTGCATAACAGAAAGACGAAGCAACCCCTATCTAACACATGCTAGCCAGGCATAACCAGACGTAACGTACCTCAAACTAACTTGCCGCGGCCACTATTTCTGCCCTCCCCGGAGCCAACGACAGCATGCTAGAGGAGCGCGCAGCTCAGAAATCCATAGGGCAGCAGCGTATTGCAGGAAAGTTAAATTTATCCTAGCCAAAACCATACCAGCCTAACCTAACCGAACGTAACTTAACTGAGCATAACGCTTCGCGACCACTATTGCTCGCGCCCCAGAGGTATGCTGAATACGATAGAGGAGAGTAGTGCGCAGCAATCTACGGGACAGCAATGTACAGCACAAAGGTCAAGTCTATCCTAACCAAACGCATTCCGACCTATCACGACCAAACGTAACCTAACACAACCTAACGTGCCGCGACCACAATTTTTGGCTTCCCCGGCGCCGGGCAGAAGATACTAAAGGAGAGCACTGCGCTGAAATACATAGAATCGAAGTGATTAGCAGAAAAGACGAACATATCCGAACGTAACACTAGCAAACATAGCATGACCAAACATGTCTTAACTCATTCAAACATGCGGCGAAGAATGTTACAGGACTCCCAGAGCCAACCAGAGGTTACTAGAGCAATGTGGAGCGAGGAGATCCGCCGAATGTCAGTGTATTGCACAGAAGTCAAAACTACCCTAACCAAAACCTATCGTAACCTAACCAAGCCAATCGCGACGTAACTCATACTAACATGCCGAGACCATTATTTCCGGCTTCCACAGAGACAAGGAGAACATACTAGAGCACAGTAGAGTGCAGAAATCCACCGAAAAGCAGTGTTCAGCGCGGAAGCCGGAGCCATCGTTCCTAACCGCACCAAACGTAATGTAACCATACGCAACCTACATCAACATAACGTGCCGAGGCCACTATTGATCGCCTCCACAGACTCAAGCAGAACATGCTACAGCTAAATGGAGCGTAGAAACCGCCGAATAGCACTATACAGCACAATAGCCAAAGCAATCCTATCCTAACCTATTCAAACGTAACGTAACAGAATGTAACACAACACAACCTTTATTTGCGTGACCACTGTAGCTGCCCTCCCCAGAGCAAAGCAGAAAATATAAGAGGCGAGAAGAGCGCACAGATCCATAGAATTGCAGTGTATAGCACAAGACCCATATCCATCCTATCCGAACCTAACCAAACGTAACATAACCGAGCGTAACCGAACCGAACCTAAAGTGCCGATGACACTATTGCTGGCCTCCCCAGCGCCAAGCAGAGAATGCTAGAGGACAGCAGAGCGCAGGAATCCGCAGCATTGCAATGTACATCCTAGCATAGCCTGGCCTAGCATAACCAAACCGAAAGCAGCGTAACTCAATTTAACGGGCCGAGACCAAAACTGCTGGCCGACCCAGTGCCAAGGAGAAAATGCTAGAGCGCAGTAGAGCGCATAAATGCACCGAACAGCAGTGTGTAGCAAAAAAGTCAGAGCTATACTTTCCCAACATGAAAAATCATAACACAACCAAACGTAACCTCGCTCAACCTAACGTGCCGCGACAGATATTGCTGGCACCCACAGAGCCCAACAGAATATATTACAGGAGAGCAGAGCGCAGAAATCCGTAGAATATCAGCGTATTAAGGAAAAGTCACAGCTAGCCAAACCTAACCCACACCAACGTAACCTCACCAAACGTAACACATCCCAGCACAACGTACCGTGGCCACTATTGCCGGCCGCACCAGCGCCATGCAGAATGTAGTAGAACACAGTAGAGCGCAGAAATCCTCCGAAAAGCAGTGTATAGCACAATGGTCGAAGATATCCTACACTAATATAGAAAATCGTAACGTTGTAAGCGTACAATATCTCAATCTAACGTGCCGAGACCACTATTGCTGGCATCCCCAGAGCCTAGCAGAACTTATTAGATCATAGGGGAACGCAGGAATCCAACAAATATCAGTGTATAGCACAAAAGTCAAAGCTACTGTACCCTAACTTAAAAAACCTTCACATTGGCAAACGTTACATTGCTCAAACCAACGTGCCGAGACAACTGCTGCTGGCCTCCACAGGGCCAAACAGAATGTTGTAGAGAACAGACGAGCGCAAGAATCCGCCGAATAACGGTGTATAGCACGATAGTCAAAGCCATCCCGACCGAACTTAGCGTAACCTTAGCTAACCAAACGTAACCGAAGTCGACCTAACGATCCGAGACCACAATTTCTGACCTTCCTGGAGAAAAGTAGATAATATTAAAGCACAGTAGGGAGCAGAAACTCTCCGAACAGCAGCGCATAGCAAAGAAGTCAATGCTACACTGTCCTAACATAGCAAAGCGTATCACTGCCAAACGCAACCTAACTCAACCTATCGTGCCGTGACCACTACTGCCGACCACCCAAGATGCAAGCAGCTCAGGTTAGGGGAGAGGAGATTTCAGAAATCCATAGAAACACAGTGTACAGACGAAGGTCACGGCTATCCCAAACGAACTATACCTAACCTAACCTCGCAAATGTAACGTAATAGTAGTGATCGCGGCAAATTGCGCATGGTTAGGATAGGTTAGATCTTGTTTGTTCAGGTTGCCTTCGTCTTTTGTGCTATGCACAACAATGCGGACGATTTCTACGCTCTACTGTGCTCTAGCATATTCTCCTCTCTCTGTGGATGCCAGCAATAGTGGTCACGGCGTGTTAAGTTTGGTTAGGTTACGTTTGGTTGGGTTAGGATAGGATAGATCCGTCTTTTATGCTATACACAGCTGTTCGGTGGAATTCTGCGCTCTACTATGCTATAATACGATCCAATTGGCTCAGGGATGCTGGATATAGTGGTCTCGGCAAGTTAGGTTGAGCTAGGTTACGTTTCGATAGGTTAGGCTTGTCTGGGTTGAGTTGGGATAGATTTGACATTTATGCTATACATTGCCATCCTTTGAACCTCCGCGCTCTGCACTCATTTAATATTTTCTGCTTGCCGTTGGGGAGACCAGCATATTGGACTCGGACCGTTAGGTTCATTTAGTCTACATTTGGTTGGATTAGGTTAGGTATGGTAAGGTAAGGGTATCCTTGACATTTGTGCTATTCGCTGCTATTTGGTGGCTGCCAGCGCTCTACAATGCTCTACCGTGTTCTGCTTGGCTCTGCGGATTCCAGTAATAGTGGCCTCGGGACATTACGTTAAGTTATGTTAAGATTGGCCTTATTACGTTTCGATAGGATAGGATAGGATTGCTTCGGCTTTTGTGATATACGCTACCATACGCTGGATGTCTGGGCTCTACATTGCTCTACTCTACCCTGATCGTCTCAGGGCAGTTCAGAAATAGCGTCCGCGGCGCGCTAGTTAGGGCTAGGTTACGTTTGGATAGGTTAGGCTTGTTTGGGTTATGCAGGATATCTTTGACTTTTGTGCTGTGCACTAAAATGCGCTGGATTTCTGCGAGCTACACTGTTCTAGCATGTACTGCTTGGCTCTGTAGAGGCAGGAAATTGTGGCCGTGGTAGGTTGGGCTGTGTTAGGTCACGTTTGGCTGTATTATGTATGCTTTGGTCCGGTTTGGATAGCTTCTACTTTTCTGATGTACCATGCGGTTATCTGTATTTCGGCTGTCCCATCTTCTATAATATGTCTGCCTGGCTCTGGTGAGGCCAGCAACAGCGGTGGCGGCACGTACGGTAGAGATTGGTTACGCTTTGGCATGCTACGATTGGTTACGTTAGGAGAGGATAGCTTTGACATTTATGCTAAGCACTGTCATTCGATGCATTTCTGCGGTTTACATTGTCATACTATCCACTGTTCTTCTCTGAGCTGGCCAGCAATAGTGGTCGTGACACGATAGTCTGAGTTAGGTTACGATTGGTTAGGCTAGGTACGTTAGGTTTGGTCATGATGGATTTGACACTAGCGCTATACACTTCGACTCGTTCGATTTCTACTCCCTACTTTGTCCTTATATGCCCTGCTTGGCTGTGGCGACGCCAGCAATAGTCGTCGCGGCACGTCCGGTTGAGATATTTTACCTTTGTGTATGTTACGATTGGTTAGATTAGGAGAGGAGAGCTTCTACTTATGCGCTGTACACTGCCACTTAGCGCATTCCTCCAATCTAAGGTACTCTAATATGGTCAGCTTGGCTCAGCGAAACACAGCAATAGTGGTATCGGCTCGTTATGTTGAGATACGCCACGTCTGGTTAGGTTATGTTAGGTCAGTTAATATCTTTGACTTTTGTGCTATACACTGCTATTCCATGGATTTCTGCGTCCTGCTCTCATCCAATATAATCCGCTTAGCTCTAGGGAGGCCAGAAATGGTTGCCTAGCACGTTAGTTTGGGCTAGGTTACGTTCGGTCATGTTATGTTTGTATATGTTACGCTAAGGTAGCTATGGCTTTTGCGCTGTACACTGCTATTCGGCCGACATATGCACTCTACTGCGCTCTAATATGACCAGCTTCGCTTTCGGAGGGCCGGTAATACAATACTGTTCTCGGCACGTTAGTTTGTGTTACGTTACGTTTGGTTCGGTTTGGCTAGTTTGGTTCATGTTCGGATGGCTTTGACTTTTCTGCTATACGCTGCCACCGTGTCGACTTGTGCGCATTCCTGTCCTCCAATATGTTCTGTTTGGCGATGGAGATGTCAGCTATAGTGGTCTAGGCACGTTAGGTTGTATTATGTTGCGCTCGGCGGTGTCACGTTTCGTTAGGATAGGATGTGATAACTTTAACCTTTGAGCTATACACTGCTATTCGATGGATTTCTGAGCTTTACGCTGCTCTGCTACACTCCTCTCGACACTGGGGTGGGCAGAAATAGTGGCCGTGACACGATTGGTTGAGTTATGTTACGTTTAGCAAGGACAAGTTGGGTTTGGTTTCGCTATGATGGCTTTGGCCTTTGTTCTGCACACTGCCATTCGGTAGATTTCTGCGCTCCACTGTGCACTAACATGTTCCGCTTGGCTCTGTGGAGGCCAGCAATAGTGGGCTCGGCTCGTTAGGTTTAGTTAATCGACGTTCGGTTGGGTTATGTTTGGTCTGGTTTGGTCAGGGTATCTGTGACTTTCGGGCTCTATAATGCTTTTCGGTGGCTTTCTAATCTATACATTGCCCTAGCATACTCTGCTAGAAACTGGGAAGGCCAGTAATATTGGACCCGGAACGTAAGCCTTATATGGGCTACGTTTGGCCATCTTACGTTTCGATAGGGTAGGAGATGATTGCATAGACTTTTGTGCTATATACCGCTATTCGGACGACTTCTGCGCTATACTGATCGCTTATATGCTCCGCTTGGCTCTGGGGAGGCCAGCAATTTTCGGCTCGGCACGTTAGGTTGGGTTAGGTTACGTGTGGTTTGGTTATGCTTTATTGGTTAGGTTTGGATAGCTTTGGCAGTCTTGGCGTGGAGAGTCATTCGGCGGTTTTTTGCGCTCTGCCGTGCTCCAATATACTCTGCTCGACTCTGCGGATGCTAGAAATAGTGGTCGCTGCACGTTATGTTTAGTTAGGTTACGTTTGGATATGTTACGGTTTGTTAGGTTAGGAGAGGATTGCAAAGACTTTTGTGCTATATACTGCTTTTCGGTCGAATTCTGCGCTATGCTGACCGCTAATCTGCTCCGTTTGGCTCTGGGGAGGCCAACAATGATCGTATCGTGACGTTAGTTTGAGTTAAGCTGCTATGGATCAGGCTACCTTCGTTTGGTTTAGGACTGGGTAGCTTTGGCTTTCGTGGTATACACTGTTAGTCGGTGGGTTCCTGGGCTCTTCTGTTCTCCACCCAGCACTGCTCAAATCTAGGGATGCCAGAAATACAGGTCGCGTCACGTCGGGTCGAATAAGACTACGTTTGGCTATGTTAGGTTACTTTGGGTTAGGTTAGCGTAAGTTTGGCTTCTCTTCTCAACACTGCCATTCTATGGACTTCTGCGCTCAACTGTGCTCCATCGTAACCTGCTTGACCATTGGGTGGCAGAAATAGTGGACGGGGCGCAATAGCATGTGGTATGTCACGTTTGGTTTGGTCATGTTTGGTTAGGTATGGTCAATATCCCCTTCGCTTTTGTGATATGAACTGAAGTGTTGTTGATTTCTAAGCCCATCCGTGCCCTAGTTATATTTTGCTTAGCATAGCAGAGGCCGGAAATAGTAGTCTCGGCCCGTTAGTTTGAGTTAGGCTACGTTGGCTTATGATACTCTTGGTTAGGTCGAGAAACGGCGGCACCAACTATTGCGCGATGCACTGCCATTCGGTGGATATCTGCGCCCTGCTCTGCTCTGCTACACTCTGCTCGACACTGTGGTGGCCAGCAATAGCTGTCGTGACACTATACGTTGAGTTAGGTTACGTTTGGTTAGGTTTCGTTATGATGGCCTTGTTCTTTGCGCTATACACTGCTATACGTCGGATTTCTGCGCTCTACTGTGCTCTAGTATATTCTGTTTGGCTCTTCGGTAGTCAGGAAGGGTGTTCTAGGTACGTAAGTTTGTGTTATGTTACATCTGGCTATGGTATGTTTGGAAATGTTTGGTAAGTGCAGCTTAGACTTTTGTGCTATACACTGCTATTCATTCGTTTTCTGCGGTGCACATTGCTCTCCTATGCTCTGCTCGACTATGGGGAGGCCGGCAATAGTCGTCGTGGCACGTTAGGTTGTGTAGTGTTACGTTTGGTTAGGTTTGTTTGGGTTAGGTTCGGTCAGCATGTCTTTGATTCTTTTGATATTCACTGAGATGCCGTCCATTTCTACGCCCCACTCTACTCTAGAATGCTCTGCTTGGCTCTGGGGATGCCAGTAATAGTGGTCTCGGCATATTATGTTGAGATGGTATACGTTTGGCTATGTTATGCTTTCTTTTGTTAGGTTTGGATGGTTTCGACTTTTCTGCTAAGCGCTCAGATTCAGCGGATTCCTGTGCTCCACCCTCCTCTAATATGCTCCGCTTGGTTCTGGGTAGACCAGCAATAGTGGTCGCGTCGCGTTTGGTCGAGGAAAATTGCGTTCGATTAGGTAATGTTGTCCTTGAATTTCGTGCTGCACGCAGCTACTCTATGCATCTGCGCTCTACTATCCTCTGCTATCGTCTGCATGGCTCCGTTGATGCCGGCAATACTGATTACGACCCGTTAGGTTGATGCAGATAGCGTTTAACTATGTTAGGTTAAGATGGGTTATATTAGGATACCATAGACTACTGTGCTCAACACGGCTATGCTTTGGACTTTTGCACCCTACTGTGCTCTATCATATTCTGCTCGTCTCTGGGTGCGCGAGCTGCAGTGTTCGCAGCACGCTAGTTTGGCTTACGTTACGTTTGGATAGGTTATGTTAGGTTATGCTTCGACAGGTTGCACTGCGCCCCTGTGTGTTTCTGCGCGCTACTGTGCACTAATATGCTCTGGCTGGCTCGGTGAGGGCCAGCAAATGTAGTCTAGGCACGCTAGTTTGTGCTATGGTACGTTTGGTTATTTCATGTTCTTCTGGGTTATGTTGGGATATCTTTGAGTTTTCTGATATACACTTACATTATATGGGCTCCTGCTCTCTTCTCTCCTCTAATATGTTCTGCTTGGCGATGGGGATGACAGGAATATTGGTTTAGGCACGTTAGGTCGGGCTAGGACTCGTTTGACCATGTTACGTTTCGTTAGGCTGGGATAGAATAATTCTGACTTCTGCGCTGCACACTACTATTCGGTGGATGACTGCCATCTCCATTGCCCCACGATATTCTGCTGGTCTCTGTGGTGGCTAGCAATAGTGCCCGTTGCACGATAGGCTGAGATGTGTTACGTTCGATTATGCAAGGTTAGGTTAGGTTTGGGCACGATAGCTTTGACTTTTATGCTATACACAGATATTCCGTGGATATCTACGCTCTACTGTGCGCTAATATGTTCTGCTTTTCTCCGGGGTGTCAGCAATAGTCGTGCAGGATCGTAAGGATTAGTTATTCTACGTACGCTTCGGTTCTGTTACGTTATGCTAGGATAGGATGGCTTTGACTTTGGTGCTGTACACTGCTTTTGGAGCATTTCCGCTCTCTACTGTGATATAATATGTTCTGCTTGACTCTGGGGATGCCAGCAATGGTGGGCTCGGCACGTTACGCTTTGTTAGTCTACGTTCGGTTAGGTTAGGTTAGGAGAGGTTATATTAGGTTATGCACGACTTTGTGTTATTCTCTGCTATTTGGTGGCTTCCTGCGTCCCACTGTGCTCTACTAGGTCCTGCTTGGCCCTGGGGAACACAGCAATGGTGGTAGCGGCAAGTTAAGTTCAGTTATGCTCCGTTCAGACAGGTTATGTCGGTTTGGGTTACGTTTGGATAGGTTAAGTTAGGTTATGTTTGGTTATATTAGTTTCGGTTATGTTAGGATAGCTTTGACTTTTTTGCTATGCACTGTAATTCTGTGGACTCCTGCGCTGTACTCTCCTCTAATATGTTCCGCTTGGCGTTGGGGCGGCCAGCAACAGTGGTCTAGGCACGTTAGATAGAGTTATGTTACGTTTGGTTACGTTATGCTTGATACGGTTATGCTAGGATAGCTTTGACTTTTGTGCTGTACACTGCCATTCGGTGGATTTCTGCTAACGACTGTGCTCCAATATGTTTTGCTTGGCTCTGGGGTGGCCAGCAATATTGTCTTCGGCACGTTAGGTTTGGATAGGTTACGTTTCGATATGTTACATCAGCTTTGGCAAGGTTTGGATGCCTTCCGCTTTTCTCGTGTACACTGCGATTCTATGAACTTCAGCAAACTATTCTCTTCTGTTATGCTCTACTTGGCTTTGTTGAGGCCAGCAATACACGTTGTGGCGCGTTAGGTTGTGCTAAGTTACCTCTGGTAATGATACGAACGGTCAGGTTAGGACAGGATATACTTGACCTTTGTGGTCTACTTTGTGTGTTGACTCTGGGAAAGGGAGCAATAGCCTCCTTGGTACGTTATGCTGAGTAATGAAACGTTTGTCTGGAACAGGTTCGGTTAGGTTGGGTGAGCATATCTTTGACTTTGGTGCTTTGCATTGCATTGCGGCAGATTTCTGCGCACTACTGTTCATCATATTCTGGCTGGCTCTGCGGAGATCAGCAACAGTGGTCTAGGCACATTAGGCTGCGTTATGTTACGTTTGGTTATACTACGTTCCGTTAGGTTATGCTAGAGTAGCTCTTACATTTGTGTTATACATAGCTATTCGGTAGATTTCTGCGCTGCACATTGCTCTGCTATGCTCTACTCGACTCTGTGGAGGCCTGCAATAGTGGTCGCAGCACGTAGTGTTGGCCTTGGCTACGATTGGTTAGGTTATGATAGTTTGGGTGATTATTTGATGTATTTCACTCTTCCGCTGTACAATACTATTGTGTGAATTTTGCGCTCTATTGTCGTCTAGTTTGTCCTATTTGGCACATGGTCGGCCAGCAATGGCGGTCGCCATACTTGAGTTCGTGTTATGTTGCGTCTGGTAACGCTACTATCGGTTAGGATAGGACAGGATACCTTTGACCTTTTCGCGCTTCACAGCATTTCGGTGGATTTCTTCGCTCTACTGTCCTCTAGCATGCTCTGTTTTGCGGCGGGAAGGCCAGAAATAATTGCGGCGGTACGTTAGTTTAAGCTGGGTTATATTCGGCTATGTTACGTTAGCATGGGTAGTCTGGAAAGCTTCGACTCTTCTGCTGTACGATGCGTTTCTATGAATTTCAGCGCCATACTCTCCTCCAATATGTTCTGCTTTGCTCTGTGGAGGCCAGCAATAGTGTTCTCGGCGCGTTATGTTCAGAGATATTACGGGCACTTCTGTTACGTTTTGTTAGGTTAGGACACGATAGCCATGACTTTTGCGGAACACATTGCTATTCGCTGGATATCTGCTGTCCATTGTGCTCTAATATTTACTGCTGGGCTCTGCGAAGGCCTCCAACATTGGTCTCGCCTCGTTATGCGTTGTTACACTACGTTTGGGTAGGATAGGTTTGATGAGCTTTGGTTAGGGTACGTTTGACTCTTGCGGTATACACTGCAATGCGGTGGACTTTTGCGCTCTGCTGTGCTGCAGTATGCTCTGCTTGGCGCTGGGGAGTCAAGCAATAGTGGTCTCGACACGTTAGGATGAGATATGCTACGTTCGGTTAGGTTACGTTAGCACTTATTTGGTCTGGATAAGTTTGGCTTTTGTGCTATACGCTGCGATTCTATGATTCTCTGCGCTCTACTTTCCTCTTGTAAGTTCTCCTCGACTCTGGGTAGGACAGCAATAGCAGTCGCGGCACGTTAGATATAGATATGTTACATTCAGTTGTGTTACGTTTGGCTAGGTTAGGATGGGCTACCTAGACTTTTGCGCTGTACACTGCGCTCGGATATATCTGTGCGCTAATGTACCCTAATATGCTCTGATTGGAACTGTGGTTGCCAGTAATAGTGGTCTCGGCGCGTTATTTTGCGATAGGTTGCGTACCGTTCGGTTAGGTTGGGAAGGTTTTGTTTGGATTTCCCTTACTTCGGTGCTATACACTGCTATTCGGTGCATTTCCGCGCTCTAAATTGCTCTACTATACACCGCTCTACTCTGCGGAACGAGCAGTGGTGGACGTGGAACGATAGCTTATGTTATAGGTTATGTTTGGTTAGGGTACCTAAGGCTTTTGTGCTATTAGTTGCAGTGCAGTGGATTTCTGCGCTCTACGGTGCTCCAGCACATTCTGCTTGCCTCTATGGAGGCCATCAGCAGTGGTCTCATCATGTTGGTTTGTGATATGTTATGCTTAGATATGTTGCGTTTGGCTAGGTTACGATAGGCTACATAGACTTTTGTGCTATGCACTGCTTTCGGATGATTTCTGCGCTCTATGATGCTCTAATATGCTACAGTTGGCACCGTGGTCGCCAGCAATAATGATCTAGGTGCGTCAGGTGGAGTTAGGTTATGCACCGTTGGATTCGGTTAGGAAGGTTTAGTCAGGATTTCACCGAATTCTGTGATGTATACTGCTTTTCGGTGCATATCCGCGTTCTACATTGCTCTATTATGCTCCGCGTGACACTGCGGAGCGCGCCGTGGCGGTCGTGGCACGTTAGTTTGTGTTTGGGTATGTTTGGTTTTATTAGGTCAGGTAAAATTTCGTTTGCATATCTATGACATTCATACTATACAGTATTATGTGGTTGATTCCTGTGATCTACTGTACTCTACTATATTGTGCTTGGCTTCCGGATACCTGCAGCTGTGGTCGGGGCAAGCTACGTTGAGTTATGCTACGTTCCGTTTGGCTAGGTTGGATCAGGTTAGGTTAGGATATCCTCGGCTTTTGCGCTCTTCACTGCAATGCGGAGGATACTTGCGCACGACTGTCCTCTGGTACAATCCTCTTGTCTCTGTGGAGGACAGTAATAGTGGTCTCACCATGTTAGGCTGAGTTAGGTTACGTATGGGTATGCTACGTTTGGCGTTGTAAGGTTAGGTTACCTTGACTTTTGCACTCAATTCGGTTGATATCTGCGCTCTACTGTGCGCTGGTACATCCCCCTTGCCTCTGTGGAGGCCAGAAATGGTGGTCTCGTCATGTTAGGTTTAGATGGGTTACGTTCCATTGGGGTAGGTTAGGAAGGTTCGGTTTAGATTTCTCCGCCTTTTGTGCCAAACAATGCTACTACGGTGCATTTCTGCACTCCACATTGCTCTACTATAATACGCTCGACTCTGGGGAGCGATCAGTGGTGTTCGCGGCACGTTCGTCTGCGTTAGGTTACATTTGGCTTGATAAGGTTTGGCTAAATTTGGTTAGTGTAGCTTTGACTTTCGTTCTACACACTGTCATGCGGCGGATTCCTGTGACCTATTGTGCTCTAGTGCATTGTGCTCTGCTCTGGGGAGGCCAGGAGCAGTGATCGCGGAGCGTCATGTTGATCTATGCTACATTCAGTTAGGTAGATCCGTTCAGGTTAGGTCAGCATATCTAAAGCTCTTGCGCTTTTTACAGCAATGCCGTTGATCTCTGCGCACTACTGTGCTCTAGTACAAACGGCTTTTCTCTGTGGAGGACAGTAATACTGACCTCGTCGTGTTAGCTTGGGTTATGTTACGTTTCGGTGTGTTACCTTTCGCTAGGTTAGGATGTGCTACCTTGACTTTCGTCATGTTCACTGCTATTGGGTGGATTTCTGCGCTTTATTGCGCTCCAAGATGCTCCGGATGGCACTGGGGAGTCCAGAAAAATTGTTTTCGTCACGTTACGATGAGTTACTCTACGTTTTGTTAGGTTAGGTTAGGACACGTTAGGTCGGGATATGTTTCACCTTTGTGATATACACTGCAATGCGGCGGATTACTGCGCACATCTGTGCTCTAGTACATTCTGCTTCGCTCTGGGGACGCCAGCAATAGTGGTCTCTGCACGTTAGGTTGAGTTAGGTTTCGTTCCGTTAGGTCAAGTTGGGTCAGGTTTGGTCAGCACCCCTTCGAATCTTGTGCTGTACACTCCTATCCGGAGGATTTCTGCGCTCTACATTGTTCTACAGTACTCTGCTCGACCAAGGGGATGCGAGCTATAGTGGTCGTGTTCCGTTACCTTTAGTTATGTTACGCTTGGTAAGGTTAGGTTAGGATAAGTTCGGTCTGAACGTCTACATCTTTCGCGCTCTACATTGTTATACGGTGGACTCCTGTGGTCTACTGTGCTCTACCATATTCTGCCATTCCCTGGCGATGTCAGCAGCTGTGCCCGCGGCACGTTACGTTGAGCTATGCTACGTACGTGTAGGTTAGGTTAGGCCTGGTTAGGTTACCTTATCCTCGACTTTTGTGCTATACACTGGTATTCGATGGATTTCTGCACTCTACATTGCTCAACTATACTCTGGTCGACACTGTGGAATCGAGCAATAGCGGTCGTGGCAGGTTAGTTTGATTCCTGTTACGATTGGTTAGGTTACGTTAGGCTAAATTTGATTGGGACAGCGCTGAATTTCGTGCTATACACTGTTCTCCGGTGGATTCCTGCGTTCCACTGCCCTCTACTATATTCTTCTTGTCTCTGGGAACGCTAGCAGCAGATGTCGCGTCACGTTATGTTGCGTTACGCTACGTTTGGTTAGATTAAGTTAGGGCAGGCTACGCTAGGATATCTACTGCTTTTGAGCTTTTCAATAAAGTACGGTGCATTTCTGCGCTCTACTATGCTCCAGTACATTCCGCTTGCATCTGCGGTGGCGAGCTATAGCGGTATCGTCGAGTTAGGTTTAGTTAGGCTACGTCTGGGTATGTTACGCTTGGCAAGGTTAGTACAGGCTACTTTGACATTTGTACAATTCACTGCTATCCGGTGGATTTCTGCGCTCTACTTTGCTCTACTTTATTCTACTCTACTCTGGGGAGGCCAGCAATAGTGGTCTCGGCACGCTCGGTTAAGTTGGGTTGCAATTGGTTAAATTACGTTTGGACAGGCTAGGATAGGGCAGCTGTGTCTTTTGTGCTGAACGCAGCCGTTCGTCGTATACCTGCGCTCAACACTGCTCTACCATGCTCTGCTCGAATCTCGGAAGGCCAGTAATAGTGGTACCGGCAAGTTAGTTTGCTTTAGGCCACGTTCGGCTAGGTTACGATTGGTTATGGTAGGAGCGGACAGTCTGGCCTCTGCGATATTTATTGCTATTCGGTGAACTGCTGCGTTATACTGTGCTCTAATATGCTCCGCTTGGCTCTAGGGAGGCCAGCAATTGTGGTCTCGGCACCTTAGTTTGAGATATGTTACGTTTGTGTAGGTAACGTTTGCTTGGGTTAGGTTTGGATAGCTCTGACTTTCTCGGCATAGACTGTAATTCGGTGGATTTCTGCGACCTACCGTGCTCTACTATACTCTGCTCGACTCGGGAGAAACCAGCAATAGTGGCTGCTGCATGTTCGGTTGTGTTTGGTTACGTTTGAGTATGTTACGTTTGGCTAGGATAGGAGAGGGTAGATCGAACTTTTGTGCTACGCACTGATATTCGGTGGACTTCGGCGTTCCGCTGTGATCAGATTAGTTCAGCTTGGCCCTGAGAAGGACATCAACAGTGGTCTTGGCGCATTATGCTGAGATAGGCAACACCTGGTTGTGTTTGGGTAGGTTAGGTTAGGTTAGGATAACCTTGACTTTTATGCTATATACCGCTATCCAGTGAACTACTGTTCTACACCGTGCCCTAATATGCACTGCTTGTCACCGTGGACGCCAAAGATAGTGGTCCCGGATCGGTAAGCATTGTTGGTCTACGTTTGGTTCGGTTAGGTTAGGTTGCGTTAGGTTGCGATATATCTGACGTTTGTGCTATACGCTGCTATTTGGTAGCTCTCTGCGATCTACTTTTCCCTGGTATATTCTGCTTGGCTCAGGTGCTTCCAGCAATAGTGGTCACGGCACGTAATGTTAATTTAGGCTACGATCCATTACACTATCTTTGGATATGTTAGGAGAGAATGGCTTTGACGTTTGTGCTATTCACAGCAATTCGGCGGATTTCTGCGCTCTACATTGCTCTAATCAGCTCCGCTCGACTCTGCGGGCAAAGCAATGGTGGTCGTGGCACGAAAGCTTGTGTTAGATTACGTTTGGCCAGCTTAGGTTAGGCTAGGGTAGGGGAGGATAGCTTTGCCTTTTGAGCTATACAGTGCTATTCAGTGGATTTCTGCTCTCTACTCTCCTCTAATATGTACCGCTTGGCTCCGGGGAGGGCAGCAATTGTGGTTGCGTCACGTTAGGTTGGGTTAGGTTACGTTCGGTTTCGTTACGTTTGGTTTGGTTAGGTGGGTCTAGCTTTACTTCTGTGCCACACACAGCTGCTCGATGGATTTTTGCGCTCTACATTGCTCTACTATGCTCTGCTCGTCCCTAGGAGGTGAGCAATTCTGGCCGTGGCACGAAAGTTTGAGTCATGTTACGTTTGTTCAGGGCATGTTAGGTTATGGCAGGGCAGGATAGCTTTGACATATCCGCTACGCGCAGCGATTCTATGGATCTCTGGGCTCTACTGTCCACTAACATGTGCTCTTTGCTATGGGGAGGTCAACAATAGTGATCGCGTCACGTTCGGTTGCGTTATGCTACGCTTACTTATGTTACGATTGGTTAGGTTAGGAGAGGCAAGCTTTGACTTTTGTGCCATACAATGCCATTCGGCGTGTTTCTGCACTCTGCTGTGCTCTAATATGTTCAGCTCGGCTATGGGAGTGCCATCAATAGTGGACTCGGCTCGTTAGGTTAAGTTAATTTACGTTTGGTTGTGTCATGCTATATTAGACAAGGTCATGGTGTCATTGACGATTGTGCTATTCGTTGCTATTTGGTGGCTTCCTGCGCTGTACTGTGCACTAGTGCGTTCTGCTTGTCTCTGGGGAACCCAGTAATAGTGGTTTCGACACGTTAGTTTAAGTGAGGTAACGTTTGGTTTCATGATATAGGTCAGGATATGATAGCACCGACTTTTGTTGTATACACTGCTCTTCGCTAGATTACTGCGATCTACATTGCTCTGCAATACTCTGCCCGACTTTGGCGAGACCATCAATAGTGGTTGCTGCACGTTAAGCTGGGATAGGCTACTCACGTTAGGTTAGCTTAAGTCACGTTAGGTTAGGTTACCGCCAGTCTTGTGCTTTACACTGCAATGCGGCTGATTTCTGCGCTCCACTGTGCACTACTATATTCTGGTTGGTTCTGTGGAAGGCAGCAGTAGTGGTCCAGGCATGTTAGGTCGGGTACGGTTGCGCTCGGCTATGTCGCGTTTGGTTAGGTTAGGCAAGGATATCTCTGCCGTTTGTGCTACCCACTACTATTCTTTGGGTTTCTGCGAACTACAGTGATCTAATATGCTCTGCTTTGTTCTGGGGATGCCAGAAATAGTGGCCGCCACGGGTCAGGTTACGTTACGATATTTTTGGTTAGGTTATGTTTGTTTGGGTTATGACAGGATATCTTTGAGTTCTGTTCTGTACACTGTAATGCGGTGGACTTCTGCGCTATGCTGTTCTCTAGTGTGCTCTCCTGGGCTCTGGGAAATACGGCAATAGATGTCTCGGCACCTTATGCAAAGTTGGGCTGCGTTTGGATGGTTTAGGTTACGTCAGGATAAGTTAGGTTATCTATACCTCTGAGCTTCACACTGCAGTGCCGCCGTCTTCGGTGATCTACTGTGCTCTAGTATATTCGGCTTAGCTCTGGGGAGGTCAGCAGTATTGGTTTAGGGGTGTTCGGTGGAGTTAGGTTACGTATGGTTATATTACGTTTGGTTAGGTTGTGAGAGGGTAGTTTGTACTTTATTGCTATAGTCCCCTATTAGGAGGACCTCTGCACCCTACTATGCTCTAATATTTGCTGCTTGGCTCTGGGAACGCCACCAATAGTGGCTTGGGGACGTTATCTTGAGTCAGGTTGCGTTCGGTCAAGTTGCGTTCGGTTAACTTGGGTTAAGATTGGGTAGGGTAGCTTCAACTTTTGCGCCGTACACTGCTCTTCGGTGGATTTCTGCGCTCTACTGTGCTTAGTATGTACTGCTGGCCATTGGGGTGTGCAGCAGTAAGTGTCTTGGCACGATAGGGTGAGATAGGAAACGTTTGTTTGTGTTCTATAGGTTTGGGTTAGGTTTCGGTAGCTTCGACTTTCCTCATATAAACTGCGGCCATTTGGATTTCTACGCTCTACCCTACACTGATTTTTTCTGCTTGGCTGTGTGGAGGCCAGCAGTACTAGTCGTAACGCGTTATGTTGTGTTAGGCTACGTTTGGCCATATTACGTGTGTACACTGCTCTTCGGTGGATTTCTGCGCTCTACTGTGCTTAGTATGTACTGCTGGCCATTGGGGTGTGCAGCAGTAAGTGTCTTGGCACGATAGGGTGAGATAGGAAACGTTTGTTTGTGTTCTATAGGTTTGGGTTAGGTTTCGGTAGCTTCGACTTTCCTCATATAAACTGCGGCCATTTGGATTTCTACGCTCTACCCTACACTGATTTTTTCTGCTTGGCTGTGTGGAGGCCAGCAGTACTAGTCGTAACGCGTTATGTTGTGTTAGGCTACGTTTGGCCATATTACGTGTGATTAGGATAGGATGGTGCAGCTACTACTTTGGAGCAATTTCCTGCTATTAGGTGGATTCCTGCGCCCTACAGAGCCCTAATATTTTCTGCTTGGCTCCGGGAAGGCCAGTAATATGGGCCTCTGCACGTTATGTTGGGTCAGATTACGTTCGGCTATTTTCTGCATATTTGGGTTAGGTTTGCGTGCCTTTGACATTTCTAATATACACTGTTATTCTATGGATTTCTGCCTTCTACTGCCCGCTAATGCGTCCTGCTTGGCCCTTGGGAGGAGAGCAATGGTGGTCGCGGCACGTTTGTTGAGCTATGTTACGTTCGTTTATGTTACGATTGGTTAGGTTTGGAGAGGACTGCCTTCACTTTAGTGCTATTGCCTCCTATAAGGTAGATGTCTGTGCCCTGCAGTGCTCTAATATTTGCAGCTTGCTTCTGGGAATGCCACCGGTAGTGGCGTCGGCACGTTACGTTTGGTCAGGTTACGAACGGTTATGATTGGTTGGGCTATGTTTTGTCAGTGTAGCTTTAACTCTTGCGCTGTACGCTGTTATTCGTTGGATTGCTGTGCTCTACTGTGCTCTAGTATGTCCTGCTTGGCTCTGGGGAGGACAGGAATAGAATTCTCGGAACGTTAGGTTTAGTTATGCTACGTCTGGTTATGATCCGTTGGCTTGGTATCGGTTTCGTGTAGCTTCGCCTTTTCTGGTATACACAGGGTTTCTATGCATTTCTGCGTTATAGTCTACACTAGTGTGTTCCGCTTGGCTCTGGGGAGGGCAACAAGAGCGGCCTCGGCACGTTAGGTAAGGTCAGGATATATTTGTCTTTGTTCTGTTGGCTTGGGTTAGGCATGGATAACTTTTACTTTTCTGATATTCCCTGCGATTATTCGGATTTCTGCTATCTACTCTCCAATAGTGTGTTCCGCTTGTCCCTGGGCCGGACAGAAATAGTGGTCGCGGCACGTTAGTTTCTGTTCGGTTACGTTCGGTCATTGTACGGTTGGTTATGTCAGGAGAGGATAGCTTTGACTTCAGTGCCACAGTACGCTACTCGGCGTATTCCTGCTCCCTACAGTGCTTTAATATTTTCAGCTTGGCACTGTCAAGGAAAGCAACAGTGGCCTCGATACGTGATGATTGGTCAGTTTGCGATAGGACAGGCTGGGACAGGCTAAGTTTGGTCAGGGCAGCTTTAACTTTTGTGCTGTACACGGCTATTCGGTGGATTTCGGAACTCCGCTGTGCTATTGTATGTCCTGCTTGACTCTGCGGAGACCAGAAATAGGGGTTGCTGCACGTTAGGTTGAGATATGTTACTCTTTGTTACGTTACGATTGGTTACGTTAGGAGGGGATGGCTTTGTCCCATGTGCTGTATTCTGCTATTCGGTACATTTCTGCGCCCTGCAGTCCTCTAATATCTTCAGTTTGTCTCCGGCAAGGCCAGAAAGGGTGGTATCGGTACGTTACGGTGAGTCAGGCTACGTCCTGTTAGGTTGCATTAGGCTGAGATTCGATAGGTCATCTTAAACGTTTGTGCAGTACACAGGTTTTCGACGGATTTCTGCGGTCAAATGTGCTCTAGTACGCCCTGCTTGGCACTGGGGCGGGCAGGAATGGCGGTCTCGGCACGTTAGGTTGAACGAGGCTATGTTTGGTTATGATTCGTTTGTTTCGGTTTGGTTTTGGTAGCTTTGACTTTTCCGACATACACTGCGATCCTACGGATTTCTGCATTCTTCTCACAACTATTGTGTTCAGCTTGGCTCTGTGGAGTCCAGCAATAGTGGTTGCAGCACATCAGCTTGAATTCTGTTACGTTTGGTTATGTTACGTTTGGTTAGGTTAGGAGAGGATAGGTTTGACTTTAGTGCTATAGTCTATTATTAAGTGTATTTCTGCGACCTACAGCGCTCTGATATTTCCATCCTGGCTCTGGAAAGGCCAGCAATAGTTGTCTCGACATGTCATGTTTTGTCAGGCTACGTTCGGTTAGGGCGAGTTGGGCTTAGTTTGGATAGGTCAGTTTTAACTTATGTGCAGTACACTGCTCTTCGGTGGGTGTCCGCGATCTACTGCGCTCTATATGTCCTGCTTGGCTCTGGAAATAGCAGCAATAGCTGCATCGGCAGGTTACGTAGAGTTAGGTTATGCTTCGTCATGTTTTGTTGGTTTGGGTATCTATCACTTTTCCGATATTTACTGCGATACTATGGATTTCTGCGTTCTGCTCTCCGCTGTCGTGTACTGCTTGGTCCTGGGGTCGCAAGCAATAGTGTTCGCGGCGCGTTAGGTTGAGTTAGGTTACGTCTGCATATGTTACTATTTGTTAGGTTATGAAACGGGGGCTTCAACTCTTGAGCTGTACACTGCCATCCGGTGTAATTCTGCGACCTACGGTGCTCTAATAAGTTCTGCTTTGCTCTGAGGATCTCAGTAACTGTGGTCTAGGCTCGTTAGTTTGTGCCAGGTTACGTCTGGTTATGTCATATTTGGTTATGTTATGCAACGGTGGCTTTGACTTTTGTGCTATGTACTGTTATTCACTGGATATCTGCGCTCTACTGTGCACAGCTGTTATCTGTAATACCCTGGGGATGCCAGCAATAGTGGTCGCGGTGCGATACGGTGAGTAGTATCGTTTGCTATGTTATGCTTGTATATGTTAGGAGAGGATAGCATAGACCTTTGTTCTATACCCTGCTATTCGGTGGATTCCTACGCTCCACATTGCTCTAATGTACTCTGGTCGACTCTGGGGAGGCCAGTAATAGTGGTCACGGCACGCTAGTTTGAGTTATGCTACGTTCGTTTGGGGTATGTTAAACTAGGTTAGGTTAAGATAACATAGCCTTTCGTTGTATAAACTGCTTTTCGGTGTATTTATGCGCGATACATTGCCGTAATGTGTTCTGCGTGGCACTAGGGAGGGCAGTAATAGTGGTCTCGGCGGATTAGGGTGAGTCATGTTACGTTTGGATATGTTGGGAAAGGATATCTTTGACCTATGTGCTATACACTGCTGTCCGGTCGATTTCAGCATACTACATTGCTCTGCAATGCTCTGCATGACTCTGTGGAGACCAGCAATAGTCGTTTCGGCACGATAGGGTCAGTTATGCTACGTTCGGTTGGGTTACGATTGTTTGAGATGGATACGGATAGCTTCGACTTACGTAGTATACGCTGTTGTATGGTGGATTTCTGCGATCAACTGTACTCTAGTAAGTTCTGCATGGCCCTGGGGATGCCAGCAGTAGTGGTCTAGGCACGATAGGCTGAGTACGGACACGATTGGTTCCGTTACGTTTGGATAGCTTAGAATAGGACAGCTTTGACTTATGTGCCATACACTGCTCTTCGGTAGATTCGTGCACTTTGTATTGGTTCACTGTAATCTACCCGACTGCCGTGAGTGCGGCAATAGCGGCAGCAGCATGTTGTGTTCAGTTAGAATACGTATGGTTAGGTTCGGTTATGTTGCGTTAGGTTAGGATATCGTCGACATTTGTGCTACGCGCTGCCATCCTATGGACTCCTGCTCTTTACTGTGCGCTGCCACACTCTGCTTGTGTCTTGGGACTCCAGGAATAGTGGTCGCCGCAAGTTAGGTTGAGCGGCGTTTCGTTCGGTTATGCCAGGTTTGGCTATATTTGTATGGGACAGCTTTGACTTTTGTACTGTACACTGCTATTCGGCGGGATTCTGCGCACTACTGTGCTTCAGTATATTCTGCTGGACTCTGTGGATGCGAGTAATAGTGGTATCGGCCCGTTAGTTTGATCTAGGGTGCGTTCGGTTGCGTTACCTCAGCTTGATTTAGGTTTGGACAGATTTGACTTTCGTTGTGTACACTGATATTCGGTGGACTTCTGCACTCCACTGTGCTCGACTATATTCTGCTTGTCCCTCGGGAGACTAGCAATAGCGGTCGGGGCACGTTACGTTGTGTTAGGCTGTGTTCGGCTATGTTCTGATGGTTTGAGTTAGGTTTGGGTAACCCTGACTTTCCCGATGTGCACTGCGATTTTATGGATTTCTGCTCTCTACTCTCCACTAATGAGTTTCACTTGGCTCTGGGGAGGCCAGCAATTGTGGTTGCGGCACGTCAGGTTGAGGTAGGGTACGTTTGGTTAGGAGAGGGTAGCTATGACTTTAGTGCTGTGGTCTGCTATTAGGTAGATTTCTGCGCCCTACAGTGCTCTAATATTTTCAGCTTTGCTCTGGCAAGGCCAGCAATAGCGGTCTCGACCTTTTGGGTGGGTCAGTTTACGCTCGGTTAGGTTGGGTCAGGCTATGTTTGGTCAGGATAGCTCTAACTTTTGTGCTGTACACTACTTTTCGAATGATTCCAGCGCTCTGCTGTGCTCTGGTATGTCCCGCTTGGCTCTGAGGGGCGACAACATCGGTCCCGGGAAGTTAGGTTTAGTCAGGCTATGTTTGTTCATGTTCTTTTGGCTTGGGTTAGGCTTGGATAGCTTTGACTTTTCTGAAGTACGCAGCGATTATATGGATTTCTGCGTTCTACTCTCCACTAACGAGTTTCGCTTGGCTCTGCGGAGGCAAGCTATTGTGGTTGCGGCACGTTAGGTTGTGTTACGTTACGTTCGGCTATGTTAAGTTAGGTTAGTCTTGGTCAGGTTGTCTTTGACGTTTGTGCTACACACTGCTGTTCGTTGGACTTCTACGCTCTACATTGCCTAACCGTACTCTGCTCGACACAGGGGTGACCAGTTATATTGGTCTCGTCGCGTTATGTATGTTTGGGCTACATTTGCCTGGGCTATGTTTGTTTGTGTTAGGCTAGGATAGCGTAGACTTTCGAGCTATGCACTGTTATACTGTGGATTCGTGCCCTATACTCTGCTCTACCCAAATCTGCTTGGCCCCGTGGCGGCCAGCAGTAGTGGTTGCGGCACGTTAGGTTGGGTTACATTACGTTTCGTTACGTTATGTTACGTAGAGGTTGGATACGGTAGCTTTGACATTTGTGCTACACACTGCCATTCAATGGACTTCTGCGATTTTCTGTGCGCTATCACACTCAGCTTGTCACTGTGGGCGCCTGGAATATTGCTCTCGGCACCTTAGGTTGAGTTATGTTACGTTTGGTTACATTGGGTGTGGCCACGCTTGGTCAGGATGGCTTCTACTTCTGCGCTATACACTGCAATTCGGAAGATTTCTGCACCCTACATTGCTCTGCTGTACTCTGCTTAGCTCATAGAATGCCAGCAATAGCGATCGTCGCACGTAAGGTTGTGCTTCGTAACGTCCGCTTGTTTTATGTTTGGTTAGGTTAGGATAGTGCATCTCAGACTTTCGTGATATACACTGCTATTCTGTGGATTTCTGCGCTCAACAGCGATCTAATATACTTTGCTTTGATCTGGGAATGCCTGGAATGGTGGCCGTGGCGCGTTAGTTTGAATTTTTCTACGTTTCGTTAGGTTAGGTTTGTTTGGGTTAGGTTAGCGTGACTTTGATTTTCGTGCTATACACTGCAATTCTATGGTCCCCTGCTCTCTCCATTCTTCTAAAATGCTCTGCTTGGCGCAGGGAAGGCCGGCACTAGAGGTCTTTGCTAGTTTCGTTTTTCTGTTCTACGTATGGTTAGGTTGGTCAGGACAGGTTATGCTACGATGTCTGCGGCATCAGTGCTATTCACTGCAGTGCGCTGCATTTCTGCGCTCTGCTGTGCTCTTGTACATTCTGCTTCGCTCTGCCGAGACCAGCAATGTTGTTCTCGGCTCGTTAGATTGCTTTATGTTTCGTTTGGTTAGATTTGGATGTGTCAAGCTCGGTCAGGTTATCTGGGACTTTCGTGCAGTACACTGCTTGTCGCAGTATTTTTGCACTCGACTCTGTTCTGCTATATTCTGCTTGGCCCTGCGGTGTCCAGAACCAGCCGCGGCACTTTATGTTGAGTTAGGCTACGTTTAATTAATTCATGTCAGGTCTTTGTTGGCTAGGATGGCACAGACTTTCGTGGAATACAATAGCATCCGGCGGGTTCCTATGATCTACTATGCTCTACTGAATTCTGCTTGCCTCTGCGAAGGGCGGCGGCAGCGGTCGCGGCACGTTCTGTTGGGTAACGCTACGTTTGGTTAAGTTAGGTTAAGTCACGTTACGCCAGGATATCTTCCACTTTTGTGCTATTAACAGCTATGCGGAGGATTTTTGCGAACTGCTGTGCTCTAGTGCAGTCTACTTGTTCCCGTGGTAGTCAGCAATTGCTGTCTCGTCATGTTAGGTTTAGTTAGGTTGCGTTTGTATGTTACGTTTGGCTAGGATAGGTTTGGCTACTTTGACTTTTGTGCTTCACACTGCTATTCCTTGGGCTTTTGTGATCTGCTGTGCTCTATTGCACTCTGCTTGGCTCTGTGGAGGCCAGGAGCAGTGGTCGCGGCACGTCATGTTGAGTTTTGCTGCACTTGGTTGGGTTACGTTATGTCGGGCTAGGAGAGGATACCTACGGCTTCTGCGCTATTCACAGCAGTGCGCTTGATAGCTGCGCTCTACTGTGCTCTAGTATATACTGCTTTTCTCTGTCTATATCAGCAATAGTGGCCTCCGCTGGTTTGGTTGGGTTAAGCCACGTTTCGTTTCGTTACGTCTGGTGAAGTTAGCACAGGATAGATTAGACAACTGTGCTATACACTGCTATCCACCGAAACCTGCGCTCTACTGCGTTCTAATTTTCTCCACTTTTCTCTGGGGAGGCCAGCAATAGTGGTCTTGGCACATTAGTTTGAGATAGGTTACGTTAGATTAGGTTAAGTTTGATTAGGACATCATTGACATTCGTGCCATTCACAGTTATTAGGTGTATTTCTGTGATCTGCTGTGCTTTACCACATTCTGCTTGTCTCTGCGAAGGCCAGGAGCAGTGGTCGCGGCACGTAATGTAAAGTTATGCTATGTTCGGTTATGTTAGGTTAGAACAGGTAAGGAGATCATATCTACTGCCCTAGTGCTATTGACTGCAATCCGGCGGTTTCTGCGCTCTACTGTGCTCTAGTACATTCTGCTTGTCACTATGGAGGTCAGCAATAGCGGTCTTGCCATGTTAGGATGAGTTAGGCTTCGTTTCGTGTAGGTTAGTTTGCGATGGTTGGGTTAGGATAACTACGGCCTTTGTGCTATTCACCCAAATGAGGCGTATTTCTGCGTTCTACTGTGCCCTAGTACATTCTGCTTTTCTCTGTGGATGTCAGCAATAGTGGTCTAGGCTGGTTAGGTTGAGATATACCATGTTTGGTTATGTTACGGTTGGTGAGGTTATGATATGGTAGTTTAGACATCTGTGCAATACACTGCTATTCACCGATATTTGTCCTCTGCTGCGCACAAACGTCTTCTGCCTGGCCCTGGACAGGCCAGCAACAGTTGTCTCGGCGCTTCATTTATTGTTGTGCTACGCTTGCATGTGAGTAGCTTGGTTACGTTAGGAGAGGGTAGCTTAATCTTCTGAGCCGTAGATTGCTATTCGGTGGATTTCTGCGCCCTACTGCGCTCTAATATGCTCTGCTTGGCTATGGGTTGGCCATTGATAGTGGTCCCGCCACGTTTGGTTGTGTTATGTTACGTCAGGTTAGGGTAGGTTAGTAAGGCTTGGTTAGAATTTCTTTGGCTTCACGCTTTACACAGCTGTACGGTGGATTACGGCGCTCTACATTGATGTACTATACTCTTCTCGAATCTACGTAGGCGAGCAATAGTGGTCGTGGCACGTTACCCTCATTTGTGTTATGTTTGGTTATGTTATGCTTGGAGAACTTTGGTCAGGATTGCTTCGACTTTCGTGGTAAAAACTGTTATTCGGTGGATTTCTGCGATCTACTCTGATCTACTATATTTTGATTGGCTCTTTGGGTGTCAGCAGCTGTGTTCGTCGCTCGTTATGTTGATTTATGCTTCGTTTGGTTAGTTTAGGTTTTGCCAGGTCAGTGTGGGATGTCCCAGGCGTTTGTGCTATACACTGCTATGCGGTGGATTTTTGCGCTCTACATTGCTTCACTCTAACCTGCCGGACTCTGCGGAGGCCAGTGATGGTGGCCTCGGCACGTCAGTTTTGTTAAGTTTCTTATCGCTGGGAAATGTAGGGAAGGTTTGGTCAGGATTGCTTTGACTTTTGCGCTGTGCACTGCTACACGGTACATTCCTGCGCTCATCATTTCACTACTATACTCTGCTGGAACCTGGGGAGGCGAGAATTCGTGGTTGTGGCAAGTTAGTTTGAGTTGGGTTACGTTTGGTACTGAGAGGTTAGGTTAAATTTGATCAGGATAACTCTGACCTTTGTCATGTACACCGTTATCCGTTGGATTCCTGTGATCAGCGGTGCTCTGCTATATTCTGCTGGCTCTGGCGATCCCAGCAGCTGTGGTCGCGGCACGTTGTATTCTGATACGCAACGGTTGGTGTGGTTAGTTTCGGCTATGTTAAGTTAGGTTAGTCTTGGTCAGGTTGTCTTTGACGTTTGTGCTACACACTGCTGTTCGTTGGACTTCTACGCTCTACATTGCCTAACCGTACTCTGCTCGACACAGGGGTGACCAGTTATATTGGTCTCGTCGCGTTATGTATGTTTGGGCTACATTTGCCTGGGCTATGTTTGTTTGTGTTAGGCTAGGATAGCGTAGACTTTCGAGCTATGCACTGTTATACTGTGGATTCGTGCCCTATACTCTGCTCTACCCAAATCTGCTTGGCCCCGTGGCGGCCAGCAGTAGCGGTTGCGGCACGTTAGGTTGGGTTACATTACGTTTCGTTACGTTATGTTACGTAGAGGTTGGATACGGTAGCTTTGACATTTGTGCTACACACTGCCATTCAATGGACTTCTGCGATTTTCTGTGCGCTATCACACTCAGCTTGTCACTGTGGGCGCCTGGAATATTGCTCTCGGCACCTTAGGTTGAGTTGTGTTACGTTTGGTTACATTGGGTGTGGCCACGCTTGGTCAGGATGGCTTCTACTTCTGCGCTATACACTGCAATTCGGAAGATTTCTGCACCCTACATTGCTCTGCTGTACTCTGCTTAGCTCATAGAATGCCAGCAATAGCGATCGTCGCACGTAAGGTTGTGCTTCGTAACGTCCGCTTGTTTTATGTTTGGTTAGGTTAGGATAGTGCATCTCAGACTTTCGTGATATACACTGCTATTCTGTGGATTTCTGCGCTCAACAGCGATCTAATATACTTTGCTTTGATCTGGGAATGCCTGGAATGGTGGCCGTGGCGCGTTAGTTTGAATTTTTCTACGTTTCGTTAGGTTAGGTTTGTTTGGGTTAGGTTAGCGTGACTTTGATTTTCGTGCTATACACTGCAATTCTATGGTCCCCTGCTCTCTCCATTCTTCTAAAATGCTCTGCTTGGCGCAGGGAAGGCCGGCACTAGAGGTCTTTGCTAGTTTCGTTTTTCTGTTCTACGTATGGTTAGGTTGGTCAGGACAGGTTATGCTACGATGTCTGCGGCATCAGTGCTATTCACTGCAGTGCGCTGCATTTGTGCGCTCTGCTGTGCTCTTGTACATTCTGCTTCGCTCTGCCGAGACCAGCAATGTTGTTCTCGGCTCGTTAGATTTGGGCTACGTTTGGGTAGGGTAGCTTTGACTTTCGTGACATGCACTGTTATTCTATGGTCTTTTGTGATCTACTGTGCTCCAATACATCCTGCTCGGCTATGTGGAGGCCAGAAGCAACGGCCGCGCACGTAATGCTGAGTTATGCTACGTTCGGTTAGGCTTTGATAACATGGGTCTAGTTCGGATAGCAATGACTTCCGCCCTGCAGACTGCGATTCTATGGATACCTACGCTCTACTCTCCTCTAATGTGTTCTGTTCGACTCTGGCGGGGCCAGCAATAGTGGTCGCTGTGCGTTACGTGTGGATATACTACGTTCGGTTATGTTAAAGTTTTATATATTGGGTATACGGTAGCTGTGACCATTGTACTGTACACTGCTATTCGATGGATTCCTGCGCTCTAGTGTGCACTAATATGATCTGCTTGTATCTGTGGTGGCCAGCAATACTGGTCGCGGCACGTTATGATGAGCTGGACTACGTTTGCTTAGGTTATGCTAACATGGGGCAGACAAGGATTGCTATGACTTTCGTGCTATGCACAGCTATATGCGCATTTCTGCGCTCTGCTGTGCTCTAGTATATCTTGCTTGGCTGTGGGAGTGCCAGTAAAAGTGGCCTCGGCACGTTAGGTTGGGTCTAGGTAGGTTTACCTATGTTAAGCTAGGTCAGGTTAGGACATAATGGCTTGGTATTTTGTGCCATACGCTGCTAGTCAGTGGGTTTCTGCGCTCTACTGTGCCCTGATATGTTCTACTTGGCCTTGGTGTGGCCAGCAACAGTAATTCCGGCACGTTAGTTTGTGTTAGGTTACGTTTGGTTGGGTTAAGTGCGGAAGGCTTGGTTAGGACTTCTTCGACTTTTGAACAATATGCTGCAATTCGGAGAATGCCCGCTCTTTACATTGCTCTACTATACTCTGCTCGACTCCGTCGAGGCGAGAAAAAGATGACGTGGCACGTTAGTTCGGGTTAGGTTATGTTTGGTTAGGTTAGGATAGGTTAAGTTTGGTCAGGATGACTTTTACTTGTGTGCTCTACACTGCGTTTCCGTGAACATCTGTGCTATGCATTGCTCTACTGTATTCAGCACGACTCTGGTGAGTCGAGCATTCGTGGTCGTGGCAAGTCAGCTTGTGCTAGGTTATGTTTGGTTATGTCAGGTTATGTGTAGTTTGGTTCGGATAGCTTTGACTTTCGTACTATACACTGTTATTCGGAGGGCTTCTGTGATCTACTGTGCTCTACTGTATTCTGTTTGGCTCTGGGGAGGCCAGGAGCGGCCTCTGTAGCGGCTCGTCATTTTGAGCCATGCTACGTTCTTTTACGTTTGGTTCGTTCAGGTTAGGTTTGGATATCTTCGACTATTGTGCTATACACTGCTATTCGGTGGATTTCAGCGCCCTACATGTCTCTACTGTACTCTGCTCGGCTCGGTGTAGGAAGCAATAGCGGTCGTGGCACGTTATGATGAGTTAGATTACGTTTGGTAAGGTAAGGTTATGCTCAGTTTGGTAATCAGAGCTCTGACTTTCGTGCTGTACACCGCTATTCGTTGGATTTCTGTGGTCTACTGTGCTCTACTACATTCTGCTAGGCTATAAGGTGACCGAGGGCATTGTTCGCAATACGTTATATTCGGTTAGGCCATGATGGGTTAGGTTAGGTTGGGTCAGGTTATGCTTGGACACCTGCGGCTTTTGTATTCACTGCAATTCTGTGAATTTCTGCGCTCTACTGTGCTATAGTATATTCCGCTAGTCTCTGTGCAGGCCAGCAATAGCGGCCCCATCGTGTCAGGCTGTGCTAGGCTCCGTTTGATTGCATTACGTATATCTAGGTTATAACAGGCTAATTTGGCTTTTGTGCTGTACACTGCTATTCGGTGGATTATCTGCGATCCACTTTTCTCTACTACGATCTGCTTGGCTCTGGAGTGGCAAGTGACAGTGTTCTCGCCACGATACCAGTGCTCTACATTGATCTACTATATTCTGCATGACTCTGGGAGGGCGAGCATTCGTGGTCGTGGAGAGTGAGCCTGAGATTGGTTATGTTTGGTTAGGTCAGGTTATGCTTAGTTTGGTCAGGATAGCTTAACCTTTTGTGCTATACACAGCTATCCGCGGATTTCTGCGCTTTACTGTGCTCTAGTATAATCTGTTTGGTCCTGTGGAGGACAGCAGTAGAGGCCTCTTCATGTTAGTTTGCGTTAGGTATGGATATGACATTTTTGTCTTAGTTAGGACTGGCTACTCCGACTTTTGTGCATTATACTGCTATTACGTGGACCTTTGCGCACTGATGTGTTCCGATATGTGCTGCTTGTCCCTGGGAGGCCAGCAATATTAGTCTCGTCACTTTATGTTGAGTTACACTATGCATGAATTAGTTAGGTTTGGTCAAGTTTGGCCAGGATATGTTCCACTTTCATGCTATACACTGCAATGCGGTGGATTTCTGCGCTCTGCCGTTCTGTAGTGTGTTCTGCTTGACTCAGGGTGGCCAGTGGAAGAGGTCACGACACGTTAAGGTGAGTTTCTGTAGTGTGTTCTGCTTGACTCAGGGTGGCCAGTGGAAGAGGTCACGACACGTTAAGATGAGTTAGGTTGCTTTCGGTTGGGTTATGATTGGTTAAGCACGCCCGGGTTAACTTAGACTTTCATGCTATACTCTGACGTTCGGAGTACTTCTGCGCTGTACTGTGGTCTACTGTGCTATGGTTAGCTCTCGGAATGCATGCAATTATGGCCTCGGCACGCTAGGTTGGGTTATGTTACGTTTGGTTAGTTTATATTGGATTATTTTAGTATGGATAGCTCTGTCATTCGTGTTATCCACTGTTTTTCGGAGGATTTCTGCGCTCGACTGCGGTCTACTATATTCTGCTTGGCCCTGGGTAGGCCAGACGTAGTGGCCGCTGCACGTTACGTTGACGTAGGCTACGTTTGGCTAGGTTATGCCTGATTGGGTCAGGTCCCGATACATACGACTTTTGTATTGCACACTGCGATTCTATGGACTTCTGCGCCCTACTGTCCTCTGGTAAATTCTGCTCTACTCTGTGGAGGCCAGCAATAGAGGTCTGGGCACGTTAGGCTGTGTTATGTTACATCTGGTTATATTAAGATTCTATATATTAGGAGAGTGCATCTTCGACCTTTATGCTATTCACTGCTATTCCCTGGATTTCTGCGATCTAATGTGCTCTAGTATGATCTGCTTATCTCCGGGGAGGCCAGTAATGGTGGTCTCGGCACGTTTGGTTGGGTTATGTTACGTTACGTTAGGTTACGTTTGCAGGGTTCGATAAGGATTTCTTTGACTCTTGTGCTATACACTGAAGTTTGTTGGATTGCTGCGGTCAACGTTGTTCTACTAGACTCCGTTCTACTCCGGGGACGCGAACAATAGTGGCCGTGGCACCTTAGGTTGCGTAAGGTAATGTTTGTCTAGGCTAAGTTAGCTTAAGTTAGGTTACGATGGCTTTGACCTTCGTGCCATACACTGCTTTTCTGTGGATTACTGTGATCTAAATTGCTCTGCTGTATTCTGCTTGGCCCCGGGAATGCCAGTAGCTGTGGTCGCGGCACTCTATGTCGAGCTATGGTACGTTAGGTTAGGTTAGGTTAGAACAGGTTAGGCTATTGTTTCCACGACCTTTGTGCTATAAACTCCTATTCGGTGCATTTCCACGCTCTACATTGCTCCACTACACTCCGTACGACTATGGGGAGTCGAGAAGTGGTTGTCGTGGCATGGTAGTTTGAGTTAGGTTACGTTTGGTTTGGTTAGGTTAGGTTAATTTCGGCTAGGATAGCTATGACTTTCGTACTGTATGCTTTATATTTTGGATTCCTGTGATCTAATGTGCTCTAATATATTACGCTTGGCTTTGCGGACGCCAGCAGCAGTGGTCGCGGCACGTTATGTCGAGTCATGCTGCGTTCCGTAAGGTTAGGTTAGATCAGGTTAGGTTAGTACATCTTCGTCTTCTGTGCTCCACACTGCTATTCGCGCATTTCCGCGCTCTACTGTGTTCTAATATTCTGTGCATGGAACTGGCGAGTCCGGCAATAGCCGTCTCGGCACGTTAGGTTGAGTTACGTTACGTAACGTTGGGTTTGGTTGCGATGGTTCGGTAAGGATTTCTTTGTCTTTTGTGCTATACACTGCTGTTCGGTGGATTTCGGTGCTCCACATTGCTCTACTATACTCTCGACCCTGGGGATGCGTGCGACAGCGGTCGTGGCACGTGAGGCTGAGTTAGGTTGCGTTCCGTAAGGTTAGGTTATGTTATGTTTGCTTAGGATACCTTCGACTTTCCTGCTTTGCGCTCTTATCCTGAGGATTTCTGTGATCTACTGTGCTCTACAACGTTCTGCTGGGCTCTGGGGAGGCAGGTAGCAGCTGCCGCGGCAAGTTACGTCGAGGAATGCCACGTTAGGTTAGGTTATGCTTGGTCATGTTATGTTAGGTTATCTTCGTCCCTTGTGCTACACACTGCTATTCGGTCGATCTCTGCGATACACATTGTTCTACTATACCGCGCTCGTCCCTGGTGTAGTGAGCAATATTGTCCGTGGCACGTTAGGGTCAGTAACGTTATGTTCGATTAGGCCAGGTGAGGATAGAATACCCCCAACCCCTGTGCTGTTCACTACCATGCGGTGCACATCTGCGCACTAATCCTCCCTAGTACATTCGGCTTGTCTCTGTGGGGGCCAGCAATAGTGGTCTCGTCATCTTCGGTTGGGTTATGTTGCGTTAGTCTGTGTTAGGACATGCTACTCCGACTTTTATGATGTACCCTACTTTTCGGTGGATTTCAGCGCTCTAATGCTCCCTAATATGCTCTACTTGGCTCTACGGAGGCCTTGAATAGCGGTCGCGGCGTGTTATTTTGGGTAAGACTTTGTTTGGTTGGGTTAGGTTAGGTCAGGTTGGGTTATGGTATCTTTGGCTTTTGTGCTATACACCGCTATGCGATGGATTTCTGCGCTCTACTGTGCTGTAGTACACTCTGCTTGCCTCTGTTGAGGCCAACTATAGTGGTATCGCCATGTTAGTTTGTGTTAGGCTACGCTTGGATATGTTACGTTTGGCCACGATAGGACATGCTACTTTGACTTTTGTGCCATTCTCTGCGACTCGGCTGATTCCTGTGCTCTAATGCGCTCTAGTATGCTCTGCTTGGCTTTCGGGAGGCCAGCAATATTGGTCTCGTCACGTTATGCTGAGTTACACTATGTATGAATTAGTTAGGTTTGGTCAAGTTTGGTCAGGGTATGCATGACTTTTCTGCTACATACTGCAGTGCGATGGATTTCTGCGCTCTGCTGCGCTGTACAATATTCTGCTTGGCTCTGGTGAAGCCAGCAGCAGCGTTCGCGGCACGTCATTTGATTCATGCTACGTGTGGGTAGGTTAGGCTTTGACAGGTTAGGTTAGAATATATTTAACCTTTATACTATATGCCTCAATGCGGCGGATTTCTGCCTCCAGTTCATTCTTCTTGGCACTGGGGAGGCCAGTAGTAGTGGCTATGGCACGGTAGGGAGGGTTAGGTTACTTACGGTTATGCCATGGTATGTTCAGTTAGGATAGGGTATGTTCGAATTTTGTGCTATATACTGCTATTCGGGGGGCTTCTGCGATCTACTTTGT
>NW_016908325.1:114434-130873 GCF_001483705.2 Eufriesea mexicana | reverse complement strand
AATGTGCTCTAATATGCTCTGCTTAGCTCTGGGGATGCCAGCAATATTGGTCTCGTCACGTCATATTTAGTTACACTACGTTTGTATAGGTTAAGTAAGGTCAGGTCAGGTCGGAGTGAGTTCGACTATTGTGCTGTACACTGCAATGGTGTGGATTTCTGCGCTTTACTGGGCTGTAGCATATTCTGCTTGGCTCTGGGGAGGCAAGCAATATTTGTCCCGTTACTTTGTGTTATGATATACTACGTTTGTGTAGGTTAGGTGGGGTAAGCTTAGGTCAGCGTACGTTCGACTATTGTGCTATACACTGCAACGCCGTGGATCTATGGGCACTGCTGTTCTCTTGCATACTGTGCTTGTCCCTGGAGAGGCCAGGAATAGTGGTCTCGGCGCATTTGGCTTAGTTAGGCTACGTTTGTTTAGGGCACGTTTGGACATGTTAGGAGAGAATTGCTTAGACTCTTGTGCCATACACTGCTATTTGGTGCTTTTCTGCCCTGCACTGTGCTCTAAATTGTTCTGCTTTGCACTGTGGTGGCCAGAACTAGTGTCTCCGGCACGTCAGGTTGAGTCAAGCTACATCACGTTCGGCTAGTTTAGGAAGGACTAGTTAGAGTTTCTCCGTCTTCTGTGATACGCACTGCTATTCGGTGGATCTATGCGCTCTGCTCTACATTACTCTACTGTTCTCTGCTCGACTTTGGGAACGCGAGCAACAGAGGCCTTGGCACGTTATGTTGGGTGTGGTTAGGCTAAGTTTGGATAGTGTGACTTTGACTTTCGTGATATATATTGCGTTTCGGTGTTCTCCTGTGATCTACAGTGCGTTGCTGCATTCTGCTTGTCACTTGGGATGCCAGCAATAGTGATCACGGCGCGTCAGGTTCAGGTATGTTACGCATGCCTATGTTACGTTTGGTTAGGCTAGGATACGATAGCTTAGGCTTTTGTGATATACACAGCTGTCCGCGGATAACTGCGCACCGCTGTGTACTGATATATTCTGCCTGGCCCTGGGGGGAGGGGTAGATGTGGCGGCACGTTAGGCTGAGTTAGGCTACGTTCGGTTGGGCTACGTTAGCTTCGGTTAGGTTCGGATTGCTACGACTTTTGTGCTATACACTGCGATTCTATCGACTTCAACGCTCTACCGCCCTCTGATAAGTTCTGCACGATGCTGGAGGGGGGGGGGGGGGCGGCAATAGTGGACGCGCTTCGTTATGTTGAGTTATGTTATGTTTGGTTATGCTAATATTGGATAAATATGGTTGGGATTCCTTTGACTTTTGTGCTATAAACTGCTATTCCGTGAACTTCTGCGCTATACCCTTCACTAGTATGCTCTGCTTGGCCCTGTGAAGGCCAGTAATACTTGTCTGGCACGTTAGTTTGAGTTATACTGCGTTCGGTTGTGTTACGTTTGACCAGGTTGAGATAGGGTAGAATAAACCTTAGTGCTGTACACAGCTTTCCGCGGATTTCTGCAATCTACTGTGTTCTTGTATTCCCTGCTTACCTCTGGGCGCTGCAGCATTAGTGTCCCCGGCACATTAGAATGGGGTATGTCACGTATGGTTAGGTTAGATTTGGTTAAGGTCCGCCAGGTTATCTTCGACTTTCGTGCTATATAAAGCAGTTCGGATGATTTCGGCGCTCGACTCTGCTCTACTATATTCTGCTTGGCCCTGTGCAGTCCGGCAATAGTGATCGCGGCCTGTTAGGTTTTGCTATGTAACGTTTGGTTATGTCAAGGTTGAATACATTACGAAAGGATTGCATTGACTTTTGTGCTATACACTGCTTTTCGGGGAATTTCTGCGCTCTTGTGTGCTCTAGTATGTTCTGCTTGGCTCCCGGTATGCCAGAACAGCTGTCGCGGAAAATTGTGATGAGCTATGCTACGTTTGGTTAGGTTAGGTTTAGTCAGGTAAGGTTAGGATATCTTCCACTTTTGTGCTATACACTGACATTCGGTAGACTTATGCTCTGTACGTTACTCAACTATAATCTGCTCGACTCAGGGGAGGCCGGCAACAGTGGTAGCGGCACGCTCTGTTGAGTTACGCTGGGTTTGGTTAGGTCAGGTTAGGTCAGGTTAGGCCCGGACGTCTTCGACTTTTATGCTATTTACAGCAATGCGGTGGACTTCTGCGCCCTTCTCCGGTCTAGTACATTCAGCTTCTCTCTGTGGATGCCGGCAATTGCGGTCTCGCCTTGTAAGTTCGTGTTGGGCTACGTTTGGATTGATTAGGTACCTCAGGTTAGCTTAGGATGTCTTCCACTCTTGTGCCATGCTCTGCAATACGTTGGATCTTTTGACTTTCGTAACAAACACTATTATATGGTGGATTCCTGATATCTACTGTGCTCTACTATATTAAGCTTGGTTTTGGTGAAGCCTGCAGCAGTGGTCGCGGCACGTGACATTGAGTTATGGTACGTTCCGTTATGTTGGGTTAGGCCAGGTTAGATTAGTGTATCTACGAATTTTGTGCTATTCACTGCAATGCGGTTGATTCACGGGCACTACTCTGCTCTACTACATACTGCTTTCCTCTGTGGGGGCCAGCAATAGTGTTCTCCTCATGTTAGGTTGGGCTAGGTTGCGTTTGGATATGCTACGTTTGGCTACATTAGCATAGGCTACTGCGTCTTTTGTGCTTTACACTGCTATACTGTACATCCCTGCGCTCTAATGTGCTCTACTATATTCTGCTTAGCCCTGTAAATGCCAGCAATATTGGTCTAGGCACGTTAGGTTTAGTTAGGTTACGTTTCGTTACGTTAGATGGGGTTAAGTTCGGTAAGTTTAGCTGCGACTTCCGTGCTGTACACTGTTGTTCGTTGGCTTTCTGCGCACTACTGCGCTCTTCTATACCATGCTCGACTCTGGGGAGGCCAGCAATGGTGTTTGCGGCACGTTGCTTTCAGTCATTTTACGTTCGGTTAAGATAGGTTAGGTTATGTTTGTTTAGGATATCTCCGGCTTTTGTGCTGTACAGTGCATATTGGTGGCTTTCTGCGCCCTTCTGTACTCTTGTATATTCTGCTTGTCCCTGGGGAAGACAGCAATAGATGTCCCCGCACGTTAGGTTGAGTCAGGCTACGTTAGGCTATGTTATGTTGGCCTGGGTCTAGTTTGGGTAGCTTTGGCTTTCGTGGTATACACCGTCGTTCCGCGGATTTCTGCGTTCCACTGTGCTCTACTATACTCTGCTCGTATCTGGAGAGGCCAGCAGTAGTGGTCGTGACGCGATATGTTTTGTTATGCTACGTTTGATAATATTACGATGGGCTATGTTAGGAGATGGTTGCTTCGACTATTGTGCTATGCACTGCTGTTCGGTGGATTTCTCCGCTCTTCATTGCTGCATTATACTCCGCTCGAATCTGTGTAGTCCAGCAGCAGCGGCCGTTGCACTGTAGGTTTGGTTATTCTACGTTTGGTTAGGTTAGGTAAGGCCTGGTTTGGTTAAGATCACTTTGAATTTTGTGCTATGCACTGCTATGTGGTGCGTTTCTTCGCTCTACTGTGCTCTAGTATACTCCGCTTGGCTCTGGAGAAGCCGGCAGTAGAGGTAGCGGCGCATTTGGTTCTGTTTGGTTATGTTTGGCAATGAAACGATTGTTCTGGTTGGGACAGGATAGCTATGACCTTTGCGCTATACATTGCTTTTCGGTGGATTTCTGCGATCTTCGTTGCTCTGCTGCACTCTACTCGACTATGGGGAGAACAGCATTGGCGGTCGTGGCACGACAGGTTTTGTTAGGTAACGCATGGCTGGGTTAGGTTAGGTTAGGCTTTGTCAGGATATCTATAACTCTTCTGCTATACGCTGCTATTCTGCGCATAGCTGCGCTCTACGGAGCTCTATTGTATTCTGCTTGGCTCCGCGGTGGCCAGGTGGAGTGGGTTCGGCACATTAGGCTGAGTTACTTTGCGTATGGTTAGGTTACGTTTGGTTGTGATATGAGTTTCTAGTTTTGACTCTTGTGCTATACACTGCAATTCGCTGGATTTATGCTCACTTCGTTGCTCTGCTATGCTCCACTCGACTTTGGCGATGCGTGCAATAGCACGTAAGGTTATGATACTTTACGTATGGTTAGGTTAGATTAGGTTAAGTTTGGTAAGAACGGCTATGACTTTTGCGATTTGCACGTCTATTCGGTGGATTTCTGCGCTCCACATAGCTCTACTGTACTCTGCTCGACTCTGTGGAGGCAAGCAATAGTGGTTTTGGCACGTTACTTTATGATCGGTTATGTTTGGCTAGGTTAGGTTTGTCTATGTTTGGTTAGGGTAGATTCGACTTTCGCGCTATACACTCTTTTTCGGTGGATTTCTGTATCATACCGTGCTCTGCTACAATCTGCTTGGCTACTGTGGGGGGGGGGGGGGCAGTGGCAGCGGCCGCGACGCGTTATGTTGTGTTGTGCTCCGTTTGGTTGGGTCAGGTTAGGACAGGTTAGGTGAGGATAACTTCGACTTTTGTGCTATTCACTGAAATGCGGTGAATTTCTGCGACCAACTGCTCCCTAGTACACTCAGCTTGTCTCTATGGAGATCAGCAATGGGGGCCTCGTTCTGTTAGGTTGTGCTTGGTTACATTTGGCTATGATTCGTTTGGCTATATTAGGAGGGGCTACCTTGGCCTTCGTTCTATACACTGCCATTCGGCGTGTTCCTGCGCCCTAATGTACACTAATATGCTCCGCTTGGCTACACAAATGCCATTAGTAGCTGTCGCGGCACGTTATTTTGAGCTATGCTTCGTTTGGTTAGGTTTGGCTAGGCCAGGTTATCCTAGGTTATCTACGGCTTTTGTGCCGTTCACTGCAATGCGCTAGATTTCTGCGCTCTACTGTGCTCTAGTACATTCCGCTTGGCTCTAGTGAGGCCAGGAGCAGTGTTCGCGGCACGTCATGCTGAGTTTTGCTACGTTCGGTTCGGTTGGGTTAGGTCAGGTTAGGTTAGAATATCTGCGGCCGCTGTGTTGTTCACTGCAATGCGGTGCATTTATGCGCTCTGCAGTGCTCTGCCGTGCTCAGCTGGACTCTGGGATGGCGAGCAATAGTGGCCGTGTCAAGTTGGGTAGAGTTATGTTAAGATTGGTTAGGTCAGGTTAGGCTACAATTGATAAGGATTGCTTAGGCTTTCGAGTTATACACTGCTATTCGGAGGACTTCTGTGATCTACTGTGCTCTACTACATTCTGCTAGTCTCTGTGGAGCTCAGCAATAATTTTCCGGTCATGTTAGGTTGTGTTAGGTTACGTTTGTATATGTTACGTTTTGCTCGGTTAGGATAGGCTATCTTGGCGTCTGTGCTATTCACAGCTATTCGGCGGATTTCTGCCCTCTAACGTGTTCTAATATGTTCTGCCTGGCTCTGGGGAAGCCGGAAGTACTGGTCTCGTCACTTCATGCACAGTTGCACTACGTTCGGGTTCGTTTGGTAAGGTCAGATTGGGTTAGGGTATGTCCGACTTTTGTGCTATGCACTGCAAAACGGTGGATTTCTGCGCCATGCTGTGCTCTAGAATATCCTACTTGGATTTGGGGAGGCCAGTAGTGGAGGCCTCGGCAAGTTATTTTGGGTTATGCTACGTTCGGATATGTTACGTCTGGTGTGGCTAGGATAGGATAGTCTAGACTTTTGCACTATGCACTGCTTACCACGGATTTCTGCGCCCTACTGTGCTCCAGTATATTCTGCCTGACTTTGGGGATGCCGGCATTAGTGTCCTCAGCACGTTAGGTTGAGTTTATTTACGTTTGCTTATGTCACGTTTGGTTACGTAAGGATAGAATACCTTGGGATCTTGTGCCGTACGCTGCTATTAGATGGACTTCTGCGCTCTACTGGGCTATGATATGTTCTGCTTTGTTCTGTGGCGGCCAGTAATTGTTCTACCGGCATGTCAGTTAGAGATAGGTTACGTTTCGTTCGGCTAGGTTAGGAAGGCTTGTTTAGAATTTCTTTGTCTTCTGAGCTACAATCTGCTATTCAGTGGATTTCTGCGCTCTACATTGCTCTAATATACTCCGCTCGATTCTGGGTATGCGAGATACAGTGGTCGCGGCTCGTCAGATTTTATTAGGATACGTTCGGTTAGATTAGGTTAGGATAAGTTTGGATAGTGTAGCTTTGACCGTCGTACTATACACTCCTATTCGGAGGATTCCTGCGATCTACTGCGCTCTAGTCTGCTCTGCTTTGATCTGGGGATGCAGGCAACAGTGGTCTCGGCGCGTTAGATTGAGATAAGCAATGTTCCGTTGCGTTACGTTTGGCTACGTTGGGATTGGATCTTTGCGACTTTTGTGCTATGCACTGCGTATCTATGGACACCAGCGCTCTACTCTCCTCTAATACGTTCTGCTTGGTTCTAAAGAGGGCAGCAATTGTGGTCTCGCCACGTTAGGAATAGATGCGTTTCGTCCGCTCTAGTTACGTTTGGTTCGGTTGGGGGAGTATAGCTGCGATTTTTATGCTATAGTACACCAGCGCTCTACTCTGCTCTAATACGTTCTGCTTGGTTCTAAAGAGGGCAGCAATTGTGGTCTCGCCACGTTAGGAATAGATGCGTTTCGTCCGCTCTCGTTACGTTTGGTTCGGTTGGGGGAGTATAGCTGCGATTTTTATGCTATACACTGCAATTCGGTGGATTTCCGCGCTCTATATAGCTATACTATGATCTGCGTGTATCTCGGTAGCCCAGCGATAGTGTCACGGCTCGTTAGGTTGGGTTAGATTAAGTTTGTTTAGGTTAGGTTGCGATGTGTTAGGTTAGGATAGCTTCGAATTTTGTGCTACACACTGCTGTTCTATGGACTTCTGCGCTATTCAGTGAGCTATCACGCATTGCTTGCCACTGTGGACACCAGGAGTAATGCTCCCTGCACGCTAGGTTTTGTCTTGTTACGCTTCGTTAGGATAGCCTTGTCTGTGTCTGGTTGGTATAGCTCTGACTTGTGTGCTATACACAGCTGTTCGGTAGATTTCAGCGCCCAACATTGGTCTGCTATACTGTGCATGGCTCACGTGTGGGTAGCAATAGTGAAAGCGTCACCCCAGGTGGGGTTACGCTACGTTCGTTTATGTTACGTTTGGCTAGGCTAGGAGAGGATAGCTTTGACTTTCTTTGATATACACTGCTATTCGGTGGATTCCTGCTCTCTGCAGTGCTGTAATATGTTCTGCTTCGCTCTAGGATAGTCAGTAACAGCGGTACCGTCACATTACGCTAAATTAGTCTACGTTCATATATATTACGTTCGGATAGGTTACGATAAGATAGAGTTGACTTTTGTGATACACACTGCTATTCGGTGAATTTCTGCGCTCTACATTGCTCTAGTATATTCCGCTTGTCTCTGGGAATGTCAGCAACAATGGTCTAGGCACGTTGGGTTGAGCTAGATTACGTTCGGTTATATTTCGTTTGGATAAGCTGGACAAGGATAGCTTCTACTTTTGTGCTGTACACTGCCATTCGTTGGATTTCTGCACTCGGCTGTGTCCTCATATGCTTTGCTTGACTCTGGGCGTGCCAGCAATAGAGGTCTGGGTACGATAGGTTGCGTTATGCCACGATTGGTTAGGTTATGTTTGTTTGGTTCGGTATGGAATGCTATCACTTTCGTGTTATACTGTGTTATTCCGTGGAATTCTGCGTCCTACTGTACTCTACCATACTCTGCTGGAATCTGAGGAGCTGAGCAATAGTCGTCGAGGCAGGTTACCTTGATTAATGCTACGTTTGGTTACGTTACGGTTTGTTAGGTTAGGAAACGGTGGCTTTAACTTTTGTATCATACACTAAAATTCGGTTCGATTCTGCGCCCTGCAGTGCTCCAATAATCTCTGCTATGCCATGAGAATGTCAGAAATTGTGTTGCAGGCACGTCAGTTCCAGTTATGCTCGTTTGGTTATGTTACACTTGGTCAGGATATAATAGGACAGCTTTGACTTTTGCGCAATACACTGCTGTTCGGAGAATTTCTGCGCTCCTCGTTGCTCCGGTCTACTCTGCTAGACTGTGGGGGACCAGCAATAGCGCATGTGGCACGAATGATTGGCTATGTTGCACTTGGTTAGGTTAGGTTATGTTACGTTTGGCTACGATGGCTTTGACTTTTGTGTTACACGTTGCAATTCGGTGGATCTCTGCACTCTACTCTGCTGTAATAAGTTTTGCTCTGCACTGGGGAGACCAGCAATAGAGGTCTCGTCTCGATAGGTTTAGCTATCACACCTTTGACTTGGTTACGCTAGGCCATGTTAGGCTATGATATCATAGACTTTTGTGCTATACATTTCTACATGGTCGCTTTCTGCGATCTAGTGTGCACTGGCATATTCTGCTTGTCTATGTGGGGGCCAGCGGTAGTTCTCTCGGCACGTTGGGCTTAGTTAGGTTGTCTTTGGTTATGTTAAGTTTGTTGTGGTTAGGATAGGATAGCCTAGACTTTTGTGCTGTACACCGCCCTTCGGTGGATTTCTGCGCTCTACATTGCTCTGCTATACCCAGCTCGACTCTCTGGAGGCCAGCAATAGTTGTCGCAGCACATTAGGTTTAGTTATAATACGTTTGGTTATGTCACGCTTGGTCAGGTTTGTGGAGGCTAAATTTGATTTTTGCGTTATACACCCACATTCGGAGGACTTCTGCGTTCTACATTGCTGTAATATTCTCCGCTTGCCACTGGGTAGCCAGCGGCACTGATATCGGCACCTCATGTTGAGTTAAGGTACGTTCGGTTAGGTTAGGATAGGACACGTTGGGCTATAATTTCTTCCACTTTTGTGTTATACAAGGCAATGCGGAGGATTACTGCGCTCTACTGTGCTCTATCATATTCATCTTGGCACTGGGGAGGATCGCAATAGTGGTCTCGGCACGTTAGGCTGAGTTGAGCTACGGTCGGTTCTGTTACGTATGGCTACGTTAGGATACGGTGGTGTCGACTATTGTGCTATGCGCTGTGATTCTATTGATTTCCGTGCTCTACTGTACTCTAATACGTTCTGCTCGGCACTGGGCTGGCCAGCAATTGTGGACGCGGCTCGTTAAGTTGAGATACGTAACGGTTGGTTATGTTACGTTTGGTTTTGTTACGGTAAGATAGCTTTGACTCTTTTGCTACACACCGCTATTCGGTGGGCTTATGCGCTCTGCATTGCCCTAATATGATCTGCTTGGCTATGGGGCGGGCAGCAAAAGTGGTCTCGGCACGTAAGGGTGTGCTAGGTCACGTTAGTTTACGTTACGTTTGATCAGGTTTCGAAAGAATAGTTTTGACTTTTTTGCTGCACACAGACATGCGGATGATTTCTGCGCTCTAGTGTGGTCTAATATATTCTGCTTGACTCATGCGGTGCCAGCATTCGTGGTCTCCGCACGTTAGGTTGAGTTATGTGACGCTTGGCATGGCTAGGTTTGGTTAGCTTAGGTTAGGATATCTTTGCCTTTCGTGGTGTAATCTGTTGTTCGTTGGATTTCTGCGCTCGACTGTGCTCTAGTATGTTCTGCTTGACTCTTGCGAGGCCAGCAATTGCGGTCTCGGCGCGTTAGATTGTGTCACGATACGTTCGGCTGCGTTATGTTACGTTGCGTTAGGATTGGATGGCTTTGACTTTCATGTTGTAAACTGTTATTAGGCGGAACTCTGCGCTCGACTGTGCTCTTCTATACTCTGCTCGCGTCTGGGGTGCCCAGCAACAGTGGTCGCGGCACGTTACTTTGAGTTACGTTACGTTTGGTTTTGCTACGGTCAGTGAGGCTAGGAATCGACGGCTTTAACTTATGTGCTATCCACTGCTATTCGGTGTACTTCTTCGCTCCACTGTGCTCTAATATTCACTGCTTTGTTCTCGGGGGGCCAGAAATTGTGTCCGTGCGCGTTGGGTTGTGCCATGTTACGTTTGGTTACGTTACGTTCGGTTGTGTTACGTTTGGTTAGGTTAGGGTTGGGATCGATTGACTTTTGTGCTTTGCACTGCAATGCTGTGGACTTCTGCTCAGTAATGTGCTCTAGTATATTCTTATAGGCTCTGGGGAGGTCAGCAATTGTGGTCTTAGCTCGTTAGGTTAGGTTATGTTACGATTCGTTATGTTATGTGCGGTTTGGTTAGGCTGGGATATCCTTGACTTTTGTGGTGTAAGCCGCCTTTCGGTGAATTTCTGCGCTCTACTATAACCTCGTGTGCTCTGGTTTGCTCTGGGGTGGCCGGAGATAGCTGCCGTGTCTCGTCGGCTTGAATTGGGTCACGTTTGGCTATGTTATATTTGCTTGCACCAGATATGGTTATCATTGACCTTTCTGCTATACCATGCGTCCTACGGATTTCGGCTCTCCCCTATACTCCAATATGTTCTGCTTTGCTCCGTGGAGTCCAGCAATAATGGTCACCGCACGATAGGTTGAGTTAGATTACGTTTGGTTAGGTTTGGTTATGTTGGGTCTGGTACGGATAGGTTTGACTTTCGGGCTATACACTGCCATTCGTTGGATTTCTGCGCTCTACTGGACTCTAATGGTCGGTGCTTGGCTCCCGGGAGGCCGGCAATAATCGTCCCGGCACGTTAGATTGAGGTCGTCTGCGTTCGGTTCGGTCACGCTTTGATATGTTACGATTGGATAGCTATGGATCTTGCGCTATACACTGCCATTCGTCGGATTTCTGCGCTCGACTGTGATCTAATATTCCATGCTTTGCTCTGGGAATTCCAGAAACAGTGGCCGCCGCGCGTTAGGTCTTGTTACGCTACGTTTGGTTAGGTTAGGTTCGTTTGGGATGAGTTAGGTTATCTTTGACTTTCGTGCTATACACTGCCATCCTATGGATCTGAGTGCTCTACTGTGCTCTATAATATTCTGCTTGCCTCCGGGCAAGCCAGTAATCGTGGTCGCGACACGTCATGTCTAGTTGTTCTATGTTGGGGTAGGTTAGGTTGAGCACGGTTAGGTTAGGTCATGTCTGACTTCTGTGCTACAAGTTGCTGTTTGGTGGCTTTCTGCGCTCTACTGTGCTCCACCAGACTCTGCTCGACTCTGGGGAGGTCAGCAATGGCGGTCGTGTAACGACAGGCTTTGTTAGGCTATCTATGGTAATATCACGGCTGGTTAGGATAGGAGGTGGCAGCTGTGGCTTTTGCACTATACACCGCTTTTCGGAGGATTTCTAGGCTCTACATTGCTCTACTGTACACTGCTCGCCTCGTGGTCGACCAGTAATATTTGCCTCGGCACGTTTGGTTGGGTTAGGCTATATTTAGTTAGGCTATATTAGCATGGGTTAGGTTCACAGAGCTTCGACTTTCGTCGTATAAACTGTTTTTCGGCGGACGTCTGCGATCTACCGTGCTATAATATTTTCAGCTTATCCCTGGAAAGGCCAGCAATAGTGGTGTCGGCACATTACGTGGAGTCACGTTACGTTCGGTTAGATTGGTTTAGGGTAGTTTGGTCGGGATAGCTTTAACGTTTGCGCTGTACACTACTATTCGCTGGATTTCTGCGCTCTGGTGTGCTCTAGTAGGTCCAGCTTGTCTCTGGGAAGGGAAAAGGTGGTGATCTCGGCACGTTATTTTGAGTTATGTTACGTTTGTGTATGTTTCGGTTGGTTAGGCTTGGAGAAGATAGCTTGGACTATAGTGCTATTGTATGCGGTTTGGAGGATTTCTGCTCCATACAGTGCATTAATATCCCCAGCTTGGCTCTGGCATGGCAAGTAAGGTTGGTCTCGGCACGTAATGATGAGTCACGCTACGTGCGGTTAGGTGGGGTTAGGTAACGTTTGGTAAGGATAGCTTTAACTTTAGTGCTGTACATTTCTCTTCGGTGGATTCCTGCGCCCTGCTGTGCTCTCGCATGTCCAGCTTGGCTCTGCGGAGGGCAAAAATAGCGGTCTCGGTATGTTAGGTTGAGTCAGGCTACATTTGGCTATGTTCTGTTGGCTCCGGTTATGTTTGGGTAGCTTAGACTTTTCCCACATACACTGCGATTAAATGGATCTTTGCGGTCTGCCTTGCACTAGTGTTTTCCGCATGTCTCTGGGGAGGCCAGAAATAGTGGTCGCATCTCTTCAGTATAGGTTAGGATACTTCCGATTATATTACGATTCTCTAGGTTAGGAGAGGATATTTGACTTTAGTTCCATATTCTGTTATTAGGCCGATTTCTGCTCCGGACTGTGCCTTAATATTTTCAGCTTAGCTGTGGGAAGGCCAGCAATAGCGGCCTCGGCACATTATGTTGAGTCACGTTAAGTTCGGTTAGGTTGGTTTAGGATAAGTTTGGTCAGGACAGCTTTAACTTTTGCGGTGCACGCTGCTATGCGGTGGATTTCTGCGAACTGCTGCGCTCCAGTATGTCCTTATTGGACCTGGGGAGGACAGAAATAGTGAACGCTTCACGTTAGGGAAAGTTAGGGCACGTTCGGTTATGTTACGATTCTCTATGTTAGGAGAGGATAGCTATGCCTTTAGTGCTGTTATCAACTAATAGGTGGATTTCTGCGCCCTACAGTGTTCTAATATTTTCAGCATCGCTCCGTCAAGGCCACCGATTATGGTCGCAGCACGTTATGATGTGTCAGGCAAGCTTCGGTTAGGTAGGATAGGGCTAAGTTTGGTCAGGTTAGCTTCAACTTCTGTCCTGTACACAGATATTCGGTGAAGCCCTGCTTGGCTCTGTGGATGCCAGAAACAGTGATCGCAGCACGTCAGTGTAGGTTTGGATACGTCCGGTTATGTTACGAATCTCTAGCTTAGGAGAGGTTAGCCTTGACTTTAGTGCAATAATCTTATGTTAGGCGGATTTCTGCACCCGACAGTGCATTAATATTTTCAGCTCGGCTCTGGGAACGCCAGAAATAGTGGTCTCGGCCCGTTGTACAGAGTCATGTTACGTTCGGATAAGTCGGATCAGGCTAAGCATGGTCAGAGTAGCCCTATCTTTTGTGCTGTACACTTCTGTTCGGTTGATTTCTGCGCTATACAGATCTCTAGTATGTCCTGCTAGGCTCTGGGAGGGCAAAAATAACGGTCTCAGCAGGTTAGGTAAAGACAGGCTATATTTGGTTTTGTTACGTTGGTTTGGATTAGGCTTGGGTTGCTTCTACTTTTCTGATGTTCACTGCCATTATTCGGATTTCAGCGGGCTACTCTCCAATAGTGTGTTTCGCTTGACTCTGGGGAGGCCATAAATAGTGGTCGTAGCACGTTAGGTTAAGTTAAGCTACGTTTTGGTATGTTACGGTTATCTATGTCAGGAGAGGGTAGCTTTGACTTTATCGCCATAGTCTGCTATTAGGCGGATTTCTGCCCCCTACAGTGCTTTAATATTTTCAGCTGCCTCTGGGATGGCCAGCAATAGTGGCCGCGGCACGTTAGGCTGAGATAAGCTACACTTGGTCATATTACGTTTGGTTAGGTTATGAGTGGATAGCTATGACTTTAGTGCTATAGTCTCCTATGTACTTCTGCGCCCCATAGTGCTCTAATGTTTTTAGCTTGGCACTGGCAAGGTCAGCTATAGTTCCCTCTGCTCGGTGCGATGAGTCATGCTACGTTCGGTTAGGTTGGGTCAGGCTAAGTTCGGGCAGCGTATCTTTGACTTTTGAGCTGTACACAGCTCTTCCCTGGATTTCTGCGCCATGCTGTGCTCCTGCATGTCCAGCTTAGCTCTGGGGATAGCAAAAATAGTGGTCTCGGTACGTTAGTTTGAGTCAGGCTACGTTTGGCTATTTCCTGTTGGTTACGATTGCGTTCGGGTACCTTAGACTCTTCTGACATACACTGCGATTAAATGGATCTCTGCAGTCTACCCTCAACTAGTGTTTCCCGCTTGATTCTGGGGAGGCCAGTAATAGCGGTCGCGACACGTTAGATTGAGTTAGGTTACGTTTGGTTATGTTACGGTTGGTTATGTTAGCAGAGGATAGCTTAGACTTTAGTGCCGTAGTCTGCTATTAGGCGGATTTCTGCTCCCTACAGTGCATTAATATTTTCAGCTTAGCTCTGGCAAGGCTAGCAATAGTTGTCTCTGCTGATTATGTTTAGTCAGGTTACGATCGCTTAGCCTGGGTTAGCCCTTGTCGCGTCAGGATAGCTTTATATTCTGCGATGTGCTCTGCTATCCTGTGGTTCTCTGCGCTCTGCCATGCTTAGTATGTCCTGCTCGGCTGTGTGTGTGGGGGGGGGGGGTTTTCAACTATAGCGGTCTCTGCAGGTAGGGTAAGGGCAGGCCATATTTTGCTCTGTTCTGTTGGTTCGTGTTAGGCTTAGGTAGCTTCGACTTTTCCGATATACACTTCGATTATATGGCTTTCCGCGTTCTACTCTCCACTAGCGTGCTCCGCTTGATTCTGGGGAGGACAAAAATAGTGGTCGCGGCACGTTATGTCGAGTTAGCATACGTTCGGCTATGTTACGATTCTCTTGGTTAGGAGATTATAGCTTTTACTTTAGTGCCATAATCTGCTATTAGGCGGATTTCTGCTCCCGACAGTGCCTTATTATTTTCAGCTTGTCTCTAGGAATGTCAGAAATAGTGGTCTCGGCCCGTGATGTTGTGTCATGTTTCGTTCGAATAGGATGGGTCAGGCTAAGTTTCGTCGGCGTTGCCTTAACTTTTGTGCTGTACACTGCTATTCGTTGAACTTTTACGCTTAACTGTGTTTTCGCAAGTTCTGCTTGGCTCTGGGGAGGTCAGCAACAGTGGTCTCGGCACGTTAGGTTGAGACGGACAACGTCCGCTCATATTACGTTTGGTTATGTTTGGACGGGATAGCTTTGTCTTTCGTGCTGTAAACTGCTATTCGGTGGATTTCTGCGCTCTACTGTGCTGCGATGTGCTCTGATTGGCTCTGGGGAGTGCGGCAATAGTTCTCCCGGCGCGTAAAGTTTAGTTATGTTACGTATTGCTAAGGTATGTTTGGTTAGTTTAGGTTACGGTAACTTTGACTTGTGTGCTGTACGCTGATGTTCGTTGGTTTTCTGCGCTCTTCATTGCGCTACTATACTCTGCTCGACTCTGGGGAGACCAGCAATAGTGGTCTCGGCCCGTTACGTCGAGTTAGGTTACGTTTGGTAACGCTATGTTCGTTTGCGTTGGGTTCGGTTAGATACTGCTTTCGTGGTTTGCGCTGCTAATCGATGGATATCCACGGGCCACTGTGCTCTAATACGCTCTGCTTGGCTCTGGGGATGCCGGCAATGGTGATTTTGGCACGTTAGGTTGAGTTATGTTACTTACAGTTAGGATGCGTTTGATTAGGGTACAATAGGGTAACTTTGACTTGTGATCTATACGCTGATATTCGTTAGACTTCTGCGCTCTGCATTGCTCTAGTCTACTCTGCTCGACTCTGGAGAAGCCAGCAATAGTGGTGTTGGCCCGTTATGCTTAGTTGAGCTTCGTTTGGTTACGTTATGTTTTTCTGAGTTAGGTTCTGGTAAATTCTACTACCGCAGAATGCGCTGCTATTCGGTGGATCTCTGCGGACTACTGTGCTCTCATATGTTCTGCTTGGCTCTGGGGAAGCCAGTAATAGAGGTCTCGTCACGATAGGGTGAGATAGGATACGTTTGGTTAGGTTACGTATGCCCTGGTTAGGTTTGAATAGCTTCTATCTTTCTGCCTTACACGGAGAGTCCATGGATTTCTGCTCTCTACTCTCAACCATTATGCTCTGCTCGGCTCTGTGAAGGCCAGCTATGCTGGTCGCGGCACGTATGGTTGTGTTACGATACGTCCGCTGATGTTACGTTTGGTTAGGTTAAGAGAGGATAGCTTTGACTTTTGTTCTGTAAACTGCTATGCCGTGGATTTCTGCGCTCTGATGTGATCTAATATGCTCTGCTTGGCAGCGGGGAAGCCGGCTAGGTTATGTTAGTATGGGTTAAGGTTTGAGTGCTTCGGCATACGTGGTATACACCGTTGTTCAATGGATATCTGCGTTCGACCGTGCTCTAGTAAATTCTGCTTTGCTTTGGGGAGGCAAGCAATAGTGGTCTCGGCGCATTAGGTTGTGTTCTGCTACGTTCCGTTATGTTACGTTCGGTTATGTTAGGTTAAGGTAGTTTCGACTGCTGTGCTATGCTCCGCGATTTTATGGATCTCTGCGGTCTATTCTCCTCTAACATGTTCTGCCTGGATCAGAGAGGGGGGGGCAGCAACTGCGGTGGCGGCACGTTTGGAATTGCTTGGTTACGTTCGGTAGTGTTACGATTTGCTACGATAGGATAGGTTACCTATGACTCTTGTGCTGCGTACTGTTTTTCGTTGGACTTCTCCGCTCTACTGTGCTTTGATATGATCTGCTCTGGAGATGCCAGCAGTACAGGTCTCGGCACGTTATGTTCCGTTACTCTACGTTTGGTTAGGTTAGTGTAGGACAGGATGGTTCAGGGTTTCTTTGACCATT
>NW_016908325.1:62042-114210 GCF_001483705.2 Eufriesea mexicana | reverse complement strand
TGAGCTACGTTACGTGCGGTTAGGTTAGGTTAGGTTAAGTTTGGTTAGGATGGCTTTGACTTTTGCGATATACACTGCTATTCGGTGGATTTCTGCGCTCTATTGCACTCTAGTATATACTGCTTGGCTATGGGGATGCCAGCAGTATTGGTCTCGGCACGTTAGTTTGTGTTCAATTGCGCTCGGATATGTTACGTTTGGCTAGGTTTGGTTAGGATAGTTTTGACTTTTGTGCTAAACACTGCTATTCTGCGGACCTCTGCGCTTTCCTCAGCGCTGTCGTACTCTGCTTGTGTCTGTGAACGCCGGGAGTAGTGTTTTCGGCACGTAAGGTTAAGTTATGATACGTTTGATTGTGCGAGGTTTGGTTGGGCTTGATTAGGATAGCTTTGACATTTGTACTTTGCATTGCAGTTTGGCGGTATTCTGCGACCTACTGTGTTCTAGAATGTTCTGCTTGACTCCGTGGAGGCCATTTGGTTGAGCTCGGAAGGGATAGCTTCGACTTTCGTGCTCCATATTCGGAGGATATCTGAGCTCTAATGTGCTCTACTATATTCTGCTTGGCCCTGAGAATGCCAGCAATATTGGTCTTGGCACGTAAGGTTAAGTTATGATACGTTTGATTGTGCGAGGTTTGGTTGGGCTTGATTAGGATAGCTTTGACATTTGTACTTTGCATTGCTGTTTGGCGGTATTCTGCGACCTACTGTGTTCTAGAATGTTCTGCTTGACTCCGTGGAAGCCAGGAATAGTGGTCTCGGCACGCTAGGATGAGATAGATAGCGTTTGGTTATGTTACGTATGGTCATGTTATGATAGAGAAGCTTCGACTTTTATGCTATACACCGCTATTCGGTGGATCTCCGCGCCCTACATTACTCTAATATGCTCTGCTTTACTCTGCGGAGTCCATCATTAATATTCTCGGCACGTTACGTTTAGTTAGGCTACGTTCGGTTAGGTTAGGTTAGGACAGGTTAGGTTAAGACATATTTGACCTTTGTGCTACACACTGCAATGAGGTTGATTACTGCGATCAACTGTGCTTTGCATATTCTGCTTGGCTCTGTGGATGCAAGCAGTAGTGGCCTCGGCGCGTTACTTTGAGTTAAGCAACGCTCGGTTATGTTACATTTGGTTAGGTTAGGACAGGGTAGCTTAGACCCTTCTGCTATACACTGCTATTCGGTGGATTTCTGCGCTCCACGTTGCACTACTCTACTCTGCTCGGCACTGGAGAGGCCAGCAATGGTGGTCTTCTCAGGCTAGTTTGAGGTAGGTTACGCTTGGTTTGGCTGGGCTATGATAGGTTTGGTAAGGGTAGCTTTTACTTTTGAAGTATACACTGTTGTTCGGTAGATACCTGTGCACCGTATAGCTCCACTAGCATCTGTTTGGCCATGTGGTGGCCAGCAACAGCGGACGTGGCAGGTTTTGTTGGGTTACGTTACGTTGGTAGGGACGTCTTTGACTTTTGTGCTATACACGGCTATTCGTTTGATATTTGCGTTCTGCGTTGCTCTACTGTCATCTCCTTGTCTCTGGGGAGGCCAGCAATGGAGGTCCTGGCACGATTGGTTGAGTTGAGTTACGATTTGTTAGCTCAGGTTAGGCTATGTTCGGTCAGGATGGCTTTGACTTCTGTGCTATACGCTGCACTTCCGTGATCTTCTGCGCCCTACAGTGCTCTAACCTGTTCTGCTTCGCTTTAGGGAGGCCAGCGATAGAGGTCTTGTCTAGTTAGGTTTAGCTATTCTACGTTTGGATATGTTAGGCTTTGTCTGGCTAAGTTAGAATGTCTTTGACTTTTCTGCAACACGTTCCTACTTGGTGGCATTCTGCGCTCTACTGTGCTTTACTAAGCCTTGCTAGCAATAGCGGTCGTGGCACGATGGGGTTTACTATGCCGGGTTTGCTAATGTTACGTTTGGAAAGGTTAGGATAGGATAGCTTCGACTTTTGGGCTATACACTACTGTTCGGAGGATTTCTGTGTTCTACTGTGCACTAATATCCTCTACTTGGCGCTGCGGAGTCCAGCGCTTCTGTTCGGCGGATGCTACTGCTGCTCGTTGCTCTCCTATACCCTACTCGACTTTAGGGAGGCCAGCAACGGCGGTCGTGGCATGATAGGTTTAGTCTTGTTACGTTTTGCCATGTTAGGTTTGGTTCGGTTTGGCCAGGTTGGCTTTGACTTTTGTGCTATACTCTACTATTCAGTGAATTCCGGCGATCTACTGTGCTCTAATATGTCCTGCTTTGCTCTGGGTAGGTGAGCAATAGTGGCACAGACACGTTAGGCTGTGCTGGGTTACGTTTGGCTAGGTTACGTTATGCTACGTATGGTTAGGTTCGCTTTGACTTTTGTGTTATACGCTGCTATTTGGTGGACTTCTGGGCTCTACTGTGCTCTAGTATGACCTGCTTGGCTCGCCGGAGGGCAGCAATAACGGTCTCGGCACGTTAGGTTGTGTTATGCTATGTGTGTTAATGTTCTGTAGGTGTGGGTTATGATTGTGTAGCTTTGACTTTCCTGATATACACTGCAATTTTACGCACTTCTGCGTCTTACTCTCCATTAATGTGCTCCGCTTGGCTCCCGGGAGCCCACCTACAGTGGTCGCGGCTCGTTAGGTTGCGTTATATTACGTTTCCTTGTGTCACCCTTGGTTAGGACAGAAGAGAATAGTTTTGACTTTAACGCTATAGTCTGCTGTTAGGTGGATTTCTGCGCCCGCCAGTGCACAAATATTTTCAGCCTGGCTCCGGCAAGCGCTCTCGGCATGTTATGTTGAGACATGTTGGCGTCGGTTGCGTTGGGTTAGGATAAGTTTGGTTACGGCAGCTTTAACTTTGTCCTGTACACTGTGGTTCGGTGAACTTCTACGCTATACTGTCCTATAGAATGACCTGCTTGTAACTTGGGAGGGCAGCACTCACGGTCTCGGCATGTTAGGTTCAGTTAGACTACGTTTGACTATGTTCTGTTGGTTCGTGTTTGGTTTGTGTAGCTTTGTCTCTTCTTATATACACCGCAATTCTATGGATTCCTGCCACCTACTCTCCACTACTGTGTTCTGCTTGGCTCCGTGGAGGCCAGCCATAGTCGTTGCGGCATGTTAGTTTGAGTTTTGTTACGTTTGGTTATGTTACTATTGGCTAGGTTAGGAGAGGATAGCTTTGACCTTAATGGTGTAGACAGCTATAAGGTGAATTTCCGCGCCCCGCAGCGTACTGACCTTTTCAGCTTGTCTCTGGAAAGGCCAGCAACATTGGCCACGGCACGTAACCTTGGGTCAGGTTACGTTCAGCTAGGTTGGGCTTGGCTAAGTTTGGTTTGGACAGCTTCAACTTTTGGGCTGTACACAGCTACTCGTTGTGCTTCTGCGCTCTACTGTGCTCTAGCATGTCTTGCTTGTATCGGCGGAGTGGGGGGGGGGGCAGCAGTAGCTGTTTCGGCACGCTAGATCGATTTAGGCTAAGTTTGGATATTCTCGGTTGGTTTGGGTTAGGTTTAGGTAGGATTGACCATTCTCATATACACTGCGGCTATATGGATCTCTTCCTTCTACTATCCACTTATGTGTTCTGCCAAGTTATGTTCGGTTAGGCTGGGATTGATGGATTGACCATTCTCATATACACTGCGGCTATATGGATCTCTTCCTTCTACCATCCACTTATGTGTTCTGCCAAGTTATGTTCGGTTAGGCTGGGATTGGCTAAGTTTCGTTAGTATAGCCTTAACGTTTCTGCTGTACGCTGCAGTTCGGTGTATTTCTACGCTCTACTCTGCTTCAGTGTGTCCTTCATGGATACGGGGAGGGCAGCAATAACGGTCTCGGCACGTTAGATTGTGTTGTGCTATTTTTGTCTATGGTATGTTGTTGTGGGTTAGGATCGGGTAGCTTTGACTTTCCTGATATACACTGCGATTTTGTGAATTTCTGCGTTCTACCCTCAACTAATTTGTTCTGCTTGGCTCTCGGGAACTCACCTATAGTGGTGGCGGCACGTTAGGTTGCGTTAGGTAACGTTTCTTTATTTTACACTTGGTTAGGTCAGGAGAGGGTTGCTTTGACCTTAGTGATATAGTATGTCATTAGGTGGACCTCTGTACCCTACTCTGCCCTAATATTTTCTGCTTGGTTCTGGGACGCCAGCAATAGTGGTCGCGGAACGTTAGGTTGAGTTAGGTGACGTTTGGTTATGTTACGATTATTACGTTACGTTAGGTTAGGAGAGGATAGCTTTTATTTAAGCGCTATAGTCTGCTATTATATGGAACTCTGCGCCGCACAGTTCACCAATACTTTCAGCTTGCCTCCGGGGAGGACAGCAATAGTGGTGTTAGCACGTTATGTTGAGTCAGGTTCTGTCCTGTCATGTTATGTTAGGCTAATATCGGTTATGGTGGCTTTAACTTTTGCGCTGTACAATGAAATTCGGTGTACTTTTGACGTCTACTGTCCTGTAGTATGTCGTACTCGTCTGTGGAGGGGGCAGCACTAGCGGTTTCGGCACGTTAGGTTGTGGTAGGCCAAGTTTGGGTATGCCCTATTGGTCTTGGTTAGGTCTAGGTAGCTTAACTTCTCTGATCTACAGAGCGATTCTATGTATTTCTGCGATCTACTGTTCTGTAGTATGCCTTGCTTGGCTCGGGGGGCAGCAATAGCGGTTTCGGCACGTTAGGTTGAGATAGGCTCTGTTTGGCTATGTTCTGTTGGTTTGGGTTGGGCTAAGGTAGCTATGACTTTTCCGATATACACTGCGATTCTATGGATTTCAACGTTCCACTTTCCACAAACGTGTCCCGCTTAGCTCCGGGGAGGACAGCAATGATGATCGCGGCACGTTAGGTTGAGTTATGTTACATTCGGATATGCTACGGATGGTTAGGCTAGGAGAGTGCAGCTTTGACTCTTGCGCTGTAGTCATATAGGTGGTTTTCTGCGCCCTACTGTGTTCTAATATTTTCAGCTTGGCTCTGGGAAGGACAGGAATAGTGGTCTCTGCCCGTTACGTTGAGTCACGTTACGTTCGGCTAGGTTGGGTTAGGTTAAGTTTGGCTAGGAATGCTGTAACTTTTGTGCTGTACACTGCAATTCTACGGATTTCTGCATTCCACTCTCCATTAGTGTGTACAGCTTGGCTCTGGGGAGACCAGCAATAGTGGTCGCGGCACGTTAGGTAGAGTTACGTTACGTTCGGATATGTTAGGATAGGCTGGGTAAGGAGATGATAGCTTAGACTTTCGCGCTATTGTCTTCTGTTAGGTGGATCTCTGCGCCCTACACTGCTCTTATATTTTCAGCTTCGCTCTAGGAAGGCCAGGAACAGTGGTCTCGGCGCGTTACGTTCAGTTAGGTTACGCTCGGTTAGCTTGGGTTAGGTTAAGTTTGGGCAGGATAGCTACAACTTTCGTGCTGTTCACTGCTATTCGGTGGAATTCTGCGCTCTACTGTGCTCTTGTATGTCCTGCTTGGCTCTGGGGATGCATCAATAGCGCTCTCGTCACGTTGGGTTGGGTTAGGCTAAGTTTGGGTATCTTCGACTTTTCTGATATACGCAGCGATTATATGAATTTCTGCGTTCCACTTTCCACGAATGTGTTCTGCATGGCTCTCTAGAGGCCAGCAATGGCGGTCGCGGTACGTTAGGATGAGTTATGTTACGTTTCGTTACCTCACGTTTGGTCAGGTTATGTGGGGTTTGTTTCGACTATACTGCTATAGTCTGCTATTAGGTGGATATCTGCGCCCTATAGTGCTACAGTATTTTCGGCCTGCCTCTGGGATGGCCAGCAGTAGTGGTCTCGGCACGTTATTTTCATTCAGGTCCTGTCGGCTAGTTCGGGTGTAGGTACGTTTGGTTAGGATAGCATTAACTTTTGTGCTGTACATAGCTATTCGGTGGTGTTCTGCAATCTACTGTGCTCTAGTATCTCCTACTTTTATCCTGGGGGGGGGGGGCAATAGCGGTTTCGGCACATTAGGTTGGGTTAGGACATGTTTGGGTATGTTCTCGTGGTTTGCGCTAGGTTTGGGTGGATTTGACTTTTCTGATGTACACTGCGTATCTACGGATTTCTGCATTCTACTCTCCGCTAGTGTGTTGCGCTTGGCTCTGGGGTGATCAGCAACAGTGTTCTCGGCGAGTTAGTTTGAGTTAAGTTACGCTCCGATCTGTTACGGATGGTTAGGTAAGGAGAGTGTAGCTTTGACTTTAGCGCAATAGCCTGCTATTAAGTGGCTTTCTGCGACCTACGGTGCTCTAATATCTTCAGCATGGGTTTGGGAAGGACAGCAATAGCGGTCTCTGTACGTTACGCTGAGTCACGTTACAGTCGATTAGTTTTGCTTAGGCTATGTTTGGTGGCGATTGCTTTAACTTTTGTGCTGCACACTGCTGTTCGGCGAATTTCTGTGCTCTTCTGTGCTCTGGTACGTCCAGCTTCACTCTTAGGATGACAGCAATGGCCGCCAATGTTCGGCACGATAGGTTTGTGCAGGCCATGTTTGGTTATGTTCTGTTGGTTTGTGTTAGGCTTGGGTATCTTTGGCTTTTCTGATATACATTGCGATGCTATGGACTTCTGCGTTCCACTCTCCACTAGTGTGTTCCGCATTACACTCTGGAGGCTGGCAATAGTGTTCGCAACACGATAGGTTGAGTTAGGTTACGTTTGCCTGTGTTACGACTGGACTGCTTTCGAGACGACAGCTTCGACTTTAGTGCTATGGTCTGCTTTCAGGTGGATTTCTGCGCACAAATCTGCTCTAATATTTTCAGCTTTGCTCTGGGAAGGCCAGCAATAGCGGTCTCGGCACGTTATGCTGAGCCAGGGTACGGTTGGTTAGGTTGAGTTAGGCGAACGTTGGCCAGGGTGGCAATGACTCTTGTGGTGTACACTGCTAGTTGTTGGATTTCTGCGCTCCACTGTGTTATACTATTCCTTACATAGCTCTGAGGAGGGCAGAAATCGCGGTCTCGGCTCTTTAGCTTCAGTTGGGCTATGCTTGGCTATGTTGTGTTGGTTTGCGTCAGGCATGGGTAGTTTCGACTTTTCTGATATACACTTCGATTGTATGGATTTCAGGGCTCTACTCTCCGCTAATGTGCCCTGCTTTGCTCTGGGGAGGCCAGCGATAGTGGTCTCGGTACGTTAGCTTGGGATTGGTTAGGCTAGATTATCTTACGTTTGGTTAGGTTAGGAAAGGATAGGTCTGACATTGTGATATTGTGTGCTATTAAGTCGATATCTGCGCCCTACGGTGCTCAAATATTTTCAGCCTCGCTCTGGGAAGGCCAGCAAGAGTGGACTCAGCACGATATATTGAGTCACGTTACGTTCAGTTAGGTTGGGTTAGGCTATGTTTGGTTAGGGTAGCTTTAACATTCGTGCTGTACACGGCTATTCGGTGGATTTCTGCTCTATACAGAGCTCTAGTATGCCATGATCGTCTCTGGGGAGCGCAGAAATAGCGGTCTCGGCACGGTAGATTGATTTATCCAAAGTTTGGCTATGTTCCGTTGGTTTGGGATAGGTTTGAGTAGCTTTGACTATTCCGATATGCACTGCGATTATACGGATTTCTGCGTTGTGCTCTTTACTAGTGTGTTCTGCTTGGCTCTGTGGTGGCCACCAATAGTGATCAAGGCAGGTTAGGCTGAGTTAGGTTGCGTTTGGTTATGTTACAATTGGTTAGGTTAGCAGATGATAGATACGACTTTAGTGCTATAGACTGCTATTAGGCGTATTCCTGACCATAAAGTGCTCTGACACCTTCAGCTTCGCTCCAGGAGGGCCAGGAAAAGTGGCCTCTGCATGCTAAATTGTGTCAGACTACGTTCGACTAGGTTGGGTCAGGGTAAGTGTTGTGAGGATGGCTTTAACTCTTGTGACGTACGCCGCTATACGGAGGAACTCTCCTCTCTACTCTGCCCTAGCATGTCCTGCTTGGCTTAGTGAAGGCCAGTGACAGTGGCCGCGGCTCGTCAGCGTAGACTAGGCTACGTTCTGTTATGTTACCATTCTCTAGGTTAGGAAAGGATAGCTAAGCCTTTAGAGCTATGGTCTGCTATTAGGTGGATTTCTGCGCCCTACGGTGCTCTAATCTATTCAGCTTGGCTCCGAAAATGCCGGAAAGCTCGGCTTCGGTACGGTATGTTGAGTCAGGTTACTTCCGATTATGCTGGGTTAAGCAAACTGTGGTTAGGATAGCTTCCATTTTTGTGCTATACACTGCTTTTCGATGGATTTCTGCGCTCTACTGGGCTTTAGTATGTCCTGATTGGCTCTGGGGAGGCCAGAAGTTGTGGTCTAGGTACGTGAGGGTAAATTAGGATACGTTCGGATATGTTGCGATTCTCTATGTTAGGAGAGGGTAGCTATGCCCTTAGTGCCATACTCTGCTACTAGGCGGATTTCTGCGCCCTACAGCGCTCAAATAATTTGAGCTTGGCTCTGGCAAGGCCAGGAATAGTGGTATCGGCTCGTTACGTTGAGTCAGGTTACGTTCGGTTAGGTTGGGCCAGACCGTGTTTGGTCAGGATGGACTTAACTTTTGCGCTGTACATAGCCATACTCTGGGGAGGCCAGAAGTAGAGGTCGCGACACGATATGTTGAGTTATTTACGTACGGTTATGTTATGACTGGTTCGGTTTGTGGTGAGGATAGCTTTGACTTTAGCACTACAGTCTCCTATAAGGTGGATTTCTGTGCCGTAGAGTGCTTCAATATTTTCAGCTGCGATCTGGGAAGGCCACGACTGGTGTTCCCAGCACGTTATGTTTAGTCAGGTTACATTCGGTTATGTTGGATGAGGCTAAATTTGCTTGGAATAGATTTAGCTTTTGAGCTGTATACTGCTATTCGCTGCATTTCTGCACTCTTTTGCGCTCTAGTATGACCTGCTTGGCCCTGGGGAGGCCAGTAATTGTGGTCTTGGCACGTCAGTGTATGTTATGTTTCTTTCCGTTATATTATGATTCTCTAGGATAGGAGAGGGTATTTATGCCTTTAGTGGAATGGCCTACTGTTAGGTGGATTCCTGTGTCCCACAGAGATGTAATATTTTCAGCTTGGCTCTGGCAAGGCCTGCAAAAATGGTCTCGGCAAGGTACGATGGTTCAAGTTACGTTCGTTAATGTTGGGTCAGGCTATGTTTTGTTAGGATAGCGTTAACTTTTGTACTGTGCACTACTATTCGGTGGATTGCTGCGTTCTACTGTGCTCTGCTATGTCCTGCTTGGCTCAGGGGAGGGCGACGATAGTGGTATCGGCACATCAGGTTGGGTCAGGCTATGTTTGGTAATGACATATTTGTTTGGGTTAGGAATGGGTAGCCATGACTTTTCAGATAGACACTGCTATTATACTTCTTTCTTCGTTCTACTCTCCAGTAACGTGTTCCGCTTAACTCTGTGGAGGACATCAGCGGTGGTCGCGGAACGCCTGGTTGCGTCCGGTTACGCTTGGTCATGTTACGTTTGTTTAGGTTAAGAGAGGATAGCTGTGACTTTATTGCTATGGTCTGCTATTAGCCGGATTTCTGCGCCGTACAGTGGTCCAACGATATCAGCTTGGCTCTGGCAAGGCCAGCAACAGTGGTCTCGGTTCCTTATGATTAGTCATGTTATGTTGGGTTAGGATGGATTAGGTTAAGTCTGGTCAGGATATCTTTAACTTTTGAGCTGCACACTGCTATGCGATGGATTTATGCGCTCTGCCGTGCTCTTGAATGTCCTGCTTGGCTTTGGGTAGACCAGCAATAGCGTTCTCGGCACGTTATGTTGAGTTATGCTATGCTTGGATCCCTTGTGTTGGTTTGGATTAGGTTTGGGCAGGTTTGAGTATTCTGATATACACTGCGATTCTATGGATTTCTGCGTTCCACTCTGCACTAATGTCTCCTGCTTGGCTCTAAGTAGACCAGCAACAGCAGCACCGGAAGGTTAGGTTGTGTTATGTTACGTTCGGTAATGTTAAGATTGGTTGTGTTAAGAGAGCATGGCTGCGAATTTAGTGATACAGCCTGCTATTAGGCAGATTTCTGCGCCCTACATTGCTCTAACATTTTCAGCTTGTCTCTGGGAATCCCGGCAATAGAGGTCTCGGCACGGTATGCTGAATTAAGTAACGTACGGTTGTGTTGCCATTGGTTAAGCTAGGTGAGGGTTGCATTGACTTAACGCTATGGTCTGCTATTAGGCGGATTTCTGAGCCCTACAATGCTCTAATGTTTTAGTATGGCTCTGGCAAGGCCAGCAATAGTACTCTCGGCAAGTTATGTTTTGTCAGGTTACATTCGGTTATGTCGGTTCAGGCTATGTTTGGTCAGGATAGCTTTAACTTTGGCATGCACACTGCTATTCGGTGGATTTCTGCGCTCTGCTGTGCTCCAGTATGTCCAGCTTGGCTCTTGAATTATGCTGCGTTTGATTATGTTACCACTGGCTAAGTTAGGAGAGGATTGCTTTAGCCTGAATTCTATAGTCTGCTATTCGGTAGACCTCTGCACCCTACAGTGCCCTAATATGTACAGCTTGTCCGTAAGACGGCCAGCATTAGTGGCCTCGGCGCGCTATGTTTAGTCAGGTTACGTTCGGTTAGGTCGGCTTAGCCTAAATTTGGATAGGATAGCCTAACTTTTGCGCCGTACACAGCATTTCTGTGGAATTCTGCGCTCTACTGTGCTCTAGTATGCTCTCCTTGGCTCTGAGGAGTGCAGCAGTCAGAGTCTCGGCACGTTAGTGTGAGTTAGGCTATGTTTGCTTATGTTGCGTTTGCTTGGGTTCAGCTTGGGTAGCTTTGACTTTCCTCATATACACCGGCAATGCCATTCGCGGCAGGTTATGTTGTGTTAGGCTATGTTTGGTTCTATTACGTTTGGACAGGCTAGGAGTGTGTAGCTTCTACTTTGGAGGTATGGTCTGCTATTAGGTGGATTCCTGCGCCCTACAGTGCTCCTGCGTTTTCTGCTTGGCTCCGGGAAGGCCATCAATATTGGTCGCGGCACGTTATGTTTAGACAGGTTGCATTCGGTTAGGTTGGGTTAGGCTAAGTTTGGTTTGGGTAGCATAAGCTTTTCAGCTATACACTGCTATTCGGGGGATTTCTACGCTCTGCTGTGCCCTAGTATGCTCTGCTTGTCTCTGTGGAGGCCTGCAATGGTGGCACGTTGGGCCAGGTTAGCCATCGTTTGGTTAGGTTACGTTAGTTTGGATTAGCTTCGGATAGCTTTGGCTTTCGTGTTATATAGTGATATTCGGTGGATTTCTGCGCTCTACTCTGCTCTGCACTGCTCTGGGAAGGCCAGCAATAGCAGTAGCGTCTCCTTACGTTGTGTTAGGTTACGTTTGGGTATTTTACGATTGGTTAGGTTTGTTGAGGGTAGCTCAGACTTTTCTGCTGTACACTGCGTTTCTATGGTTTCCTGCGATCGACTCTGCTCTTATATGCTCTGCTTGAGTCTGTGGAGCTCTGCAATACCGGGCGTGCCGCGTTAGGTTGAGATAGACTACGTTTGGCTAGATTATGTTTCCCTGAGTAAGGTTCGGATAGCTCTGACTTTCGTGGTATACACGGCCATTCGGTGGACTTCTGCGCTCTACTTTGCCCCGGTATGATCCGCTTGGCACTGCGAGGAATAGCACTAGTGGTCTAGGTACGTCAGGATGGATTATGTTGCACTTGGTTAAGTTACGTTTGGTTAGGTTAGGATAGGATAACTGTGACATTTGGGATATACACTACTATTCGGTGGATTTCAGCGATCCACTACAATTTGACATTTTCAGCTTGTCTCTGTGAAAGGTAGCTATGGTGGCCTTGGGACGTAATGCTGACTCAGGCAACGTTAGGTTGGGTTAGGCTTTGTCTGGTTATCTCAGGTCATCCTCGAACTTTGCGCTATGCACTGAAACGCCGTGGAAGTCTGTTACCTACTGTGCTGTAGTATGTTGTGCTTGGCCCTGCGGAGGTCAGCAATAGAGGTGTAGGGCCGCCAAGTGTAGATAGCTTGCGTTTCGTTACGCTACTTTCGTCAGGTTAGGGCAGGGCAGCTCTGAATTTGTGCTACATACTCCCATTCGGATGATTGCTGCGCTCCACTGTGATCCAATATGCTCTGCCTTGCTCTGGGGAGGCCAGAAACTGTGGCCGCTGCGCGTTATGTATAGTTTGGTTACGTTTGGTTAGGTTAGGTTTGTTTGGGTTAGGATAGGATACCTTCGACTTCTGTGCTGTACACTGAAATGCGGTGGATGTCTGCTCTCTACTGTGCTCTAGTATGTTTTGGTTGGCTCCGGCGAGGCCGGAAACTGTGGCCGTGGCGCGTTATGGATGGCTACGTTACGTTAGGGTTGGTTAGGTTTGTATGGCTCAGGACAGGGTATCTTTCACTTTTGTGCTGTACACTGGAATGCTGTGGATTTCTGCGATTAACTCTGCTCCAGCATGTTCCGCTTGGCTCTGGGGAGGACAGTAATAGTGGTCTCGCAATGTTGGGTTGACATATGCTACGTTTGTGTAGGTTATGTTAGCTGGGGTTAGGTATGGATTGCTTCGACTTTTCTGCTATAGACTGCAATTCTATTTATTTCTGCCCTCCGCTCACCTCTATTATGCTCCGCTCATCTCCTTGTCGGCCAGCAATACTAGTCACGGCACGTCAGGCTGGGTTAGATTACGTTTGGTCGGGTTCGGTTGTTTTGGGTTAGGTCAGGGTAGTTTTGACTTTTGTGCTCAACACAGCTATCCTATGGACTCCCGGGGTCTACTGTGCTTTACGATATTCTGCTTGCCTCTGGAGACGCCAGCAATAGTCGTCGCGGCACGTTACGTTGTGCTATGTTACGTTTGGTAAGGCCACGTCTGGATAGGTTTATGCAGGTTATCCTGCACTTTTGTGCTACACACTGCACTTGGGTGCATTTCTACGATCTACATTGCTCCACCCTGATCCGCTCGAATCTGGGGTGGCCAGAAATGGTGGTCTTGTTACGTTAGGTTCAGTTATTCTACGTTTGGTTTTGTTATGTTTGTTTGTGTTAGGTAAGGGTAGCTTTGACTTTCGTGGTATACACTGTTATTCTGGGCACTTCTGCGCACTTCTGTGCTCTACTGTATTCTGCTTTGCCCTGGGGCGTTAAAAAATAGTGGTCGCGGTTCGTTATGTTGAGTTAGGCTACGTTTGGTTAGGTTATGTTGGTTACGGTTAGGTTAGGATTCCTTTGACTTTCGTGGTATAGGCTGTTGTTCGGCGGGTTTCTGCGCTTTACTGTGCTCTAGTATGTTTAGCTTGGTTGTGGGGCTGCCAGCAATGGAGGTCTCCGCTCGTTAGGTTTAGTTATTCTAAGTTCGGATAGATAAGGTTAGCCCTGATTAGTTTGTGTCGTCTTGGTCCTTTTTGTTATACATAGCCTTCTGGTAGCTTTCGGCGCTATACATGCCTCTAGTATCGCCTGCTCGACCCTCGGGAGGGGAGCAATGGTGGACTCGGCACAGTAGGTTTATTTAGTATACGTTTGGTTAGGTTAGAATAGGTCAGGTTGGGCAAGGATATCTCTGACTTTTGAGCTATGCAGGGTTATTTGGAGGCCTTCTGCGCTACACCGCGCTCTAGTTTATTCTGCTTGTCTTTCGGGAGGCCAGCGTTGTTGGTCCTGGCACGTCAAGTTAAGCTATGTTACGTTTGCTTGTATTACGTTTGAATATGTTAGGACAGGGTATAGACGACTTGTATGCTGTACACTGCCGCTCGTTGGTTTTCTAGGCTCTGCATAGCTCTATTGTACTCTGCTCGACTCAGCGGAGACCAGCAATGGTGGTCTCGGCACGTTAGGTTAAGTTAGGCCACGTTCGGTTAGGTTTGGTTAGGATAGTTTTGACTTTTTTGCTTTACATTGAGATTCCATGGACTTCTCTGCTATATTCTTCTCTAATATGTTCTACTCGGATGTTTTGGTGCCAGCAATAGCTTTCGCGGCACGTTAGAGTGAGTCACGTTACGTTCGGTTGTTTTGCGATTGGCTATGTTAGGATAGGATAGCCTTGGGCTTCGTGCTATACACAGGCATTCGGTGCATTTCTGCGCTACCCTGTGCTCCAGTATGTTCTACTTGGCGCTGGGGAGGCCAGCCGTGATATTGTCGGCACGTTGGCTTTAGTTCTGTTACGTTCCGTTATGTTACGTTTTGCAACATTACGGCAGGGTTCTTTTGACTTTTGTGCTATACTCTGTTGTTCGGTGGATTTCTGCGCCCTACTGCGCTCTAGTATGTACTGCTTGGAAATGGGGAAGCCAGGAATTGTGGTCTCGCCACGTAACGTTGAGCTATGCTACGTGTCGTTGATTTAGGTTATTTCATGTAGGCATTGGTTGTCCTTGACTCACTTGCTACGCACTGCAATACGGCGGGTTTCTACGATCTACCGTTCCCTAGTATATTCTGCTTGTCTCTGGGGAGGCCAGCAGTAGTGTCCTAGGTACGTAAGTTTTAGTTCGGTTACGTTCTATTATGTTAGGTTTTGTTAGGTCAGGATAGGGTAGCTTTGACTTTTGTGCCATACGCTGCTAATCTGTGGACCTCTGCGTAGTCAAACATACGCTAACTCAACACTTCGTGCCGCGACCACTATTGCTGGTCTCCCCACGGACACGCAGAACATAGTAGAGCACAGTAGAGCGTAGAAATCCACGGAAAATCAATGTGTACCACGAAAGTCATATCTATCCAAGCCTAACCCAAACTAGCGTAACGTAGCCAAACGGAGCCTAATTCAACATAACCGCCCGAGACCGCAATTAATGGCCCTCCCAGAGTCGAGCAGAGTACAGTAGAGCGACGTAGGGTGTAGAAATCCACCGAATACCAGTGTATAGCACAAAGGTCAAATCTAGCCTCCCCTTGCCCATTCAATCGTAATATAATAAAATGCACCTTAGCTTAACATTACGTGCCGAGGCCGATGTTGCTGACCTCCCCAGGGACAAGCAGAATATACGAGAGCACAACACAGCGCATTAATCCACCGCATTTCAGTGTGCAGCAGAAGAGTGGAAGCTTTACTATCCTAACCAAACCAAACGTAATATAACCAAACGTATCCGAACTCATACATATGTACCCAGACCAATACCGCTGTCCTTCTCATAGACAAGCAGAATATGCTAGAGCACAGTAGAGCGCAGGAAGCCGCCGAATAGCACTGCATAGCACAAAAGTCAAAGCTATCCTCTTCTAATGAAACCAAACGTAAGAAAGGCAGACGTAACGTATTCCAACATTACGTGTCACGACCGCCATTGCTGGCCCCACGAGAGCTAGGCAGAGTATAGGAGAGCAACGTAGAACGCTGGAATCGTCTGAATAGCAGTGTATAGCACAAAAGTCATAGCTGTCTTAACCAAGCTTAGCCAAACCTGACATAGCGTGACATAACTCAACCTAGCGTGCCGGGAGCACTATTCCTGGCGTCCGCAGGGAAAAGCAGAGAGCGATAGCGCACAGAAGGCCGCAGAAGTCCATAGGACAGCAGTGCTTAGCACAAAAGTCGAAGCTATCCTAACCTGACACAACGCAACCTAACCAAGCCAAACGTAATATAACACATCCTAACGTGCCGCGACCACTACGGCTGTACTCCCGAGAGTCGAGCATAGTTTAGTAGAACAATGTATAGCGCAGGTGTCCGCCGAATAGCAGAGAACAGAACAAAAGTATTAGCTAAGCTCTCCTACAACAACCAATCGTAACATAACCAAACGTAGGCAAGCTCTGCCGTACGTGCCGATAGCACTACTGCTGGCATCCCTGCAGCCAAGCAGAACATATTAGAAGAGCGTAAAGGGTAGAAGTCCATAGAAAGGCAATGTGTAGCAGAAAAGTGAAAGATACCCTAACCTAACCCATTCCAACGTAACCTGGCCAAATCAAGCGTAACGCCACTCAATTCAACATAACCAACGCGGCCACTATTGCTGGCTTCCATAGGTCGAAGCAGACCACAATAGAACACTCAAGAGCGCCGAAAAATCGATCGTATAGCAGTGTAAGTCAGGAAAGTCAGACCTGCCATATCCTATCGTGACCATACGTAACGCAACAAAACGTAGCCTATCTCATCCTCTCCAGCCATGACCACTCATGATTAGAACACATTAGAGGAGAGTAATGCGCAAAAATCCATAGATTCACAGTGCACATCACAATAGTCGAAGTCATCCTATCCCGACAGAACCGTACGTAACACAGCCGAACGTAGCTTAACGCAACCTAACGTGCAGAGACCACCATTGCAAGCCTCCCAGGGCCAAGTAGAATAAACTAGAGCAAAGTGGAGTGCAGTAATCCACCGCATTGCAGTGTATAGCAAAAAGGGGAAGATATCATAACCCAACGTGTCCTAACCTAGCCTAACCGAACGAAGCCGAACTCAACATAAAGCGCCAAGATTAGTGTTGCTGGCCGCCCCAGAGCCAAGCAGGGCTTATTAGAGCAATGTAGAGCGCAGAAGTAAACCTACATGCACTGTACAGCTCGAAAGTCAAAGCTGCCCTGTAGTCAAACGCAACCTATCTCAGACTAACGTGCAGAGACCAATACTACTGGCCTCCCCTGAGTCGAGCAGAGTATAGGAGAGCAACGAAGAGCGCAAAAGTCCCCTGAATGACAGTGTATAGCACGAAAGTCGAAACTATCCTATCCTACTCTGTCCAAACGTAGTAAAATCAAACGCGACATCACTTAAACTATCGTGCCGAGACCATTATTGCTGGCCTCTCTAGAGTCAAGCAGATTATACTGGGGCACAATAGAGCGCCGAAGGCAACCAACAAGCAGTATATAGCACAAAAGTCAATGACATACTAACAAAACTTAACCGAAAGTAGAATAACGAAACGTAACCTGCCGAGAACACTACAGCTGGAATCCCCAACGCAAAGCAGAGCATCTTACAGCACCGTAGGAAGCAGAAAGCATCCAAATAGCAGTGTACATCACAAAAGTCTGAGATAACCTAACAAAACCTAACCAAACCTAACATAAACAAACGTAACATAGCTTATCCGAACGTGCCGGGAACACTATTGCTGGCCTCCCCGGCTCCAAGCAGCGCATACTAGAGAGAATCAGGGCGCAGAAATCCACCGGATAGCAGTGTATGGCACAAAAGTCAGGGGTATACTATCCTAAACTAACCAGACGTATCATAAGCAGACGTAACGTATGCCTAACTGATGTGCCACGACCACTGCTGCTAGCCACACTAGGGCTAAGCAGATTATAGCAGAGCAATTTGTAACGTTGAGATCGTCCGAAAACCAGTGTATAGCGCAAGAGTCAAAGCTGTCCTTGCCAAACGTAGGCAAACCTAACCTATCAAAGCGAAACGCATCTCAACACAACGTGCTGAGAGCATTATAACCGGTATCTACGGAGACAAGCAGAGTGTGAGAGCGCACAGAGGTGCGCTGAAGACCATAGAATAGCAGTGTGAATCACAAAAGTCGGAGCTGCCCTAACCTAACACTACGATACCTAACGTAGCCGGACGCATTGGAACTCAACCTATCTTGACGCGACGGCTACTTCTGGCCGCCGCGAGGCCAAGCAGGTCAGCGTAGAGCTCTGTAGAGGGCAGGAATCCACCGAATAACAGTGTACAGCACGAAAGTCAAAGCGACCTTAACCGAACTTACCCTAACCTGACCAAACAAGGCGTAACATACCTCAGCCTAACTTGCCACAAACACTATTGCTGGCCTATCTTGTGTCCAGCAGGGTACAGTGTAGCAATGTAGAGTGCAGAAATCCGCAGAATAGCAGTGCATGGCGCAAAGGCCAAAGCCACCCTAACCAAACTTAAAGAAACCTCACAAAACAAACGTAACCCAGCTAAACTAAACGTGCCACGACCACAATGGCTGGCCCCACCCGAGACATCCAGATGCTAGTAGAGCAACGCAGTGCACAGATATAGGCAGAAAAACATTGTACAGCGCAAAAGTAAAAGCTATACTAGCCAAGCCTATCCTATCCTAGCAAAGCCGTGCGTAACATAACTCAAACTTGCGTGACGGGACCACCATTGCTTTACTCTCCAGAAGCATGCCGACCGTACTAGAGCACAGTAGAGCGCAGAAATCCACCGAAGAGCATTGTACCTTAAAAAAGTCAAAGCTAACATGTCCTAACCTAACCAACCGTAACAGAACCATACGTAACCTAACACATTCTATCGTGCCGCGAACACTATTGCTGGCGACCCCAGAGCAAAGCAGAGCGTATGAGGGCAATGGAGAGCAGAGAAATTAATCGAATCGCTGGGTATAGCAGAAAAGTCAGCTCCATCCGGACCTAACCCAAACATAGGTAACCTAACCGAACGTAGAGTAGCTTAGCATAAGATGCCGCGACCGCTATTGCTGTCGCCGCAAGAGACAAGCAAAAAATACTAGGGCGCAGTAGGGCGCAGAAATCCATCGTATAATAGTGTATAGCAGAAAGGTCAAAGCTACACGAGCCTAACCCAAACTAATATATCATAAACAAACGTAGCATAACGCAGCATAGCCTGCAGCGACCACTATTGCTGGCCTTGGCAGAGCCAAGCACAGCTTACTGGACCACAGTAGAGCGAAGAAACATACCGAATATGAGTGTATAGTACATAGCCAGAGGCCTCCTACACTTACGTAACCAAACGTAGCATAAGCAAACCTAACCAAACTCAAGCTAACGTGCCGTGTCAGCAACAGCCGGCCGCCGCATTGCCGAATAGCACAAATGTCTAGATATCCTAACACAACCTGACATAGCCTAACCTAACCAAACGTAGCCCGACACAGTGTAACGGGCCGAAACTCTACTGCTGGTCTCCCCAGAGCCAAGCTGAACATACCAGAGCACAATAGATCGCAGAAACGTACCGAGCTGCAGTGTGCAGCAAAAAAGTCAAAGCTACACTCTCCTAACGTAACAAACGGTAACCAAATACCCATATAACAAAAGGTAACATGACCTAACCTAACGTGCCCTGGCCGGTGTTGCTGCCCACCGCAGAGCCGAGTAGAACATATTAGAGGAGAGTGGAGCGCCGGATCCACAGAGTCGCAGCGTACAGCAGAGAAGTCAATGCTACCCCATCCTGACCCATACTAACATAACCTAACCAAACGTAGCATTATCCAACATAAGGTGACGCAACCTCTAATGCTGTCCTACCCAGGAGCAAGCAGAATACATCAGACAACAGTGGAGCAAAGGAATCCGTCGAATAGGGTTGCATAGCACGAAAGTCAAATCCAACATAACCGAAATAAAGCTAACCTGGACTAACCAAACGTAACATAACTCAACATAACGTGTCTAGACAGCTGTTGCTGTCCTCCACAGTGCCAAACAGAAAATGTCAGAGCACAGTAGAACGCCGGAATCAATCCTATAGCAGTGTATACCACAGTGTATAGAGTCGGAGCTATCCCATCCTAACCTAACCAAACGTAATGTAACCACGCATAACATGACTTATCCTAACGTGCCGGGACCACTATTGCTGGCCTCGCCAGAGAAGAGCAGAACATATCAGAGCATAGTAAAACGCCGAAATCCACCGTGTAGCAGTGTATAGCGCAGAAGTCGATGCTAACCCAACGAATCCAATCGTAACCTAACCTAACCAAACGTAACCTTACTCATCCTAACGAGCCGTGACAACTGTTGCTGGCCTCTCCAGGGCCAAGCAGAGTATAGCAGAGCACAGTAGATCACAGTAATCCACTTAAGAGCAACGTATAGGAAAAATGTCAAAGCAATCGTATCCTAACCTAATCAAACGTGACGAAACCAAACGTAGCATAACCCAACGTAACGTACCGACAGCACCACTACTGTCCGCCCCATTGACTAGCAGAGCGTACTAGAGCAATGCAGAGCCCGGGAATCCATACAATCCCAGTGTACAGCGGAAAAGTCAACGCTACCCGAACCTAACCCAAAACCAATATAACCTAACCGAACGTAGCGTAGCTCAACACAACCTGCCGCGGCCGCCATTGCTGACTTCGCCAGAGCCAAGCAGAATATGCTAGAGCACCGTAGAGCGCAGAAGTCCACCGAATAGCAGTGTACAGCGCAAAAGTCAAAGCCACCCTATCCTAAAGTGACCAATCGTAGTATAAGCAAACGTAACATAACTAAACCTATCGTTCCGAGACCACTATTGCCTTCCTCCCCAGAGCCAAGCGGAGAATATTTTAGGACGGTAGAACGTAGTAATCCACCGAACAGCAGTCTGTAGCACAAAACTCAAAGCTATCCTGTCGTAACCTAGCCAATCGTGAAATAACCATACGTAACATGACTCTACCTAAGATTCAGTGACCGCTAATGCTGGCCTCCTCGGAGACGCGCAGGACGTGGTATAGGAGAGCAGCGCTCGGGAATCCAAAGGATCGCAGTGTATAGCAGAAGTGCCAAAGATAATCATAACCAACCTCCCCAAACTTAACGTAACCGAACGTAACCTAACCCAACCTAACGTGCCGCGGCCACTGAAGCTGGCCTCGCCAGGGTCAAGCGTAATATGATAGTGCCCAGTAGACCGCAGTAATCTACCAAACAGTAGTGTATAGCGAAAAGCTCAAAGCTATCCTATCCAAACCAAACCAAACATAACGAAGCCAAGCATAACATAACTCACACTATCTTTCCGAGACCACCATTGCTGTCCTCCCCAGAGCCAAGCGGAGCATATTGGAACAATGAAGAGCACAGAGATCCATCAAACGACAGCGTATAGCAAAAAAATCAACGTTATCCGGACATACGCCAAACTAATATAACATAACCGAACGCAGCGTGACTCAACTTTTCGTGCCGCGACCTCTATTGCTGGCTTCCGCGTAGCCGAGCTGAACATAGAAGAGGAGAGTTGTGCTCAGAAATCCATTGAACCGCAGAGTATAGCACAAGAACCAATGCTACAGCAACCGAACGTAACCAAACGTAAAACAGCCGAACGTAACCGAACTCAGCCTAACGTGCCGAGGACAATTCTGCTGGCCCTCCCCAACACATAGCCTGGAGGAGCATGCTAGAGCAATGTAGAGGACAGCAACCCATCGAAGAGCAGTGCATAGCAGAGAAGCCAAAGCTATTCGAACCGAACCAAAACAAACATAGCCTCAGCAAACGTAGCGTAGCTCAACATAACGTGCCGCGAGCACTATTGTTGGACTCCCCAGAGCCAAGCAGAGCTTACTGGTCCAATGTAGAGCGCTGGAACCCACCGAAAAGCAATGAAAAGCACAAAGGTCAAAGCTGCAATGCGCTAACCTAGCCATCCGTGTCAAAAAGGAGCGTAACTTGCCTGTACCTATCCTGCCGCGACGACTAACACTGGCTTCCGAGAACCATGCAGAATATGGCGGAGCGTAGTAGAGTGCACATATCCACCGAATAATAGTGTATGGTACGAAGACCATAGTTACCAAGACCAAACCAAGCATAACCTAACCTAGTCTAACGCAAATTAACCGAACCTAACGTGCCACGACCACTATTGCTGGCCTGCGCAGAGCCAAGAAGAACATATTAGGGCACAGTAGAGCGAAGAAAACCAGCGCATAGCAGTGTATAGCACAAAGCCGTGGTCATTGCAACCAAACCTTACCAAACCTAACGTGACCAAACGATACCTAACTCAACATAACGTGCCACGACCACTATTAGTGGTATCTCCAGGTTCGAGCAGAGTATAGTAGAGCAACGTAGGGCGCAGAAATACGCCGAATAACAGTTTATACCACGAAAGTCGAAGTCACCCTAACCAAGCACATCCGAACCAAGACTAACCGAACGTAACATTGCTCATCCTAATGTGCCACGACCACTATTGCTGGCCTCCCCAGAGCCGAGCAGAACATAGTAGAGCAAAGCAGTGCGCAGAAGTCCAACGAATAGCAGCGTATGGCACGAAAGACAGAGCTATCCTGACCTCGCTTAGCATAACTTAACCTAACCAAACGTGACACGACTCAACCTGAAGCGCCGAGACCATTATTGCTGTCCACCCCACAGCCAAGCAGAGCAGATTAGGGGGGAGTAGAGCGCAGATACCCGAAGGACCGCTGTGTATACCACAAAAGCCGATGCTGCCCTATCCTGACCCAACAAAGCGTATCATAGACGGACGTAACCTTACCAAACCTAAAATACCGCGATCAGTATTGCTGTCCTCCACAGAACGCAGCAGAACATATTTGAGGACTGTAGAGCGGAGAAATTCAACGCGTTGCGTTTTAGAGCACAGGGGTCTAAGGTATCCTAAACTGACCTGACCAAACCTAACCTAACCAAACGATGACTAATTAAACATAATGTGCGTAGACCACTATTGCTAGCATCCATAGATCCAAGGACAACATAATAGAGCACTATAGACCGCAGAAATCCTCCGAATAGCAGTGTATAGCACAAAGACAGTGCCATCCGTACCAAACTTAACACAGCTTAACCAAACCAAGCGTAATATGTCCCAACCTAACGTGCGGAACCACTGTTCCTGGTATCCGCCGAGCCAAGCAGATCATATGGGAGCAATGTGGAGCGCAGGAGTAGACCGTAGAGCAGTGTATACCACAAAACTCGAAGGTACCATCTCCTGACCAAGCGTAACATAAGCTAGCGTAACCTAATTCAAACTAACGTGCCTGGACCACTATTGCCTACCTCCCCAGAGCGAAACAATATTGTAGAGCTCAGCGGATCTAGAAATCCACCGAAAAACAGTGTATAACACGATAGTCAAAGCTAAACTTCCTAAACGTTGCCTAACCCATCACAGCGAATCGTAACATAACTCAACCTAACGTGGCGAAACCACCATTGCTGTCCTCCCCATAGCCGATCAGAAAATATTAGAGTGCAGTAGAGCGCAGGATTCCACCGCATAGCAGTGTATACCACAAAAGTCGCAGCTGTACCATCCGAACCTAGCCAAACGTAACGTAACCGAGCGTAATCTATATAGGACTAAGGAGCCGCAACCACCATAGCTGGCCTCCCGGGAACCGAGCACAACATACTGTAGGAGGGTAGAACGCAAAAATCCATAGAGACGAAATGCATAGCAGGAGGGTTAACGCTATCAAAACATAACCCACACAAACGGAACTTAACAAAACATTGCAGAACAAAATATAACGACCCGAGACCACAATTCCTGGACACCACAGAGCAAAGCAGAATATACTAGCGCACAGTAGAGCGCAGAAATGCTTCTTATAGCAGTGCATAGCGAAGAAGTCAGAGCTATCCTGTCCTAACATAGGATAGGGAGCCCAGCAATAGTGGCCACGGCACGAAAGGCTTAGTTATGTTACGTTTGGCTATGTCACGATTGGTTAGGTTAGGGTAGGATGGCTTTGACTTATATGCTACAAGCTACTCTTCCGTGGACTTCTGCGATCTGCTATATTGTAATATGTACCGCTTGGCTGTCTGGACGCCAGCAATGGTGCTAGAGGCAAGTCAGGTGGAGTTAGATTACGTTTGGTTAAGTCAGGTTATGTCTGGTTAGATTAGGATAGCTAAGGCTTTTGTGCCATACGCTGCAGTTGCGTTGATTTCTGCGCTCTACTGTGCTCTAGTATATTCTGTTGGCTCTGTGCAGGGCAGCAATAGTGGCCCCAGCACTTTAGGATGACTTAGGTTGCGTACGGTTGCGATAACTTAGTTACGATTAGGACAGAATAGTCTTCACTCTTGCGCTATACACGGATATTCGGTGTATTCCTGTGATTTACTGTGATCTAACATGCTCTGCTTTTCTCCGGGTATGCTAAAAATTGTGGCCGAGGCACTTTGGGTTGAGTTTAGTTACGCTCGGTTAGTTTACGTTAGTTTGTGTTAGGATTGGGTAGTGTTGAATTTTCTGCTGCGCCCTGCGATTCCATGGCTTGCTGCGCTCCACTCCCCTTTACTATATTCTGCTTGGCTCTGGGGATGCCAGCAATAGCGGTCGCTGCACGATAGAGTGTGTTATGTTGCGTTTGGCTGTGCTAGGATTGGTTAGGGTAGGGCATGATAGCTCTACTCTCATCTAATATGTCCTGCTTGTCTCCGGTGACGCCAGAATTCGTGGCCTCTGCACGTAACGTTGAGCAACGTTACGTTTGGCTACGTTACGTTTGTCTAGGCTATGAAGCCATAGCTCTGACTTCTGTGCTACACAATGCTATTCAGAGGATATCAGCGACCTACTGTACTCTATTATGTTCTGTTTTTCCCTGGGCCTGCCAGCAATAATGGCCTCGGCACGTTATGTTCAGCTATGTTACGTTTGGTTTGGTTAGGACAGGATTGCTTCGACTTTTGTGCTATTCACAGCTACTCGATGTGTTTCTGCGCTCTACATTGCACTACGACGCCCTGCTTGGCTCTGAGGACGCCAGCAGTGTCTGTCGTGTCACGCTTGCTGTGTTATGTAACGTTTGGTTATGCTAGGGTAGGCTATGCTTGAATAGTATTGCTCCGACTTTTGTGCTGAACATAGGTGTTCGGTGCATTCCTTCCCCCTACTGTGCTCTTGTACGTTCTGCTTGGCTACGAGGAGGCCGGCAATTGTAGTCGCGACACGTTATGTTGAGTTAGTCTACCTTTGGCTATGTTATGTCATTGTGGATTAGGATTGTATAGCTTTGACTTCTCTGCTACTCACTGGTATCCTATGGATTGCTGCGCTCTACTCTCCTCTACTATATTTAGCTTGGCTCTGGGGAGGACAGCAATACTATTCGCGGCACGGTATGTTGTGTTAGGTTACTTTTGGTTATGTTACAACTAGTTACGTTAGGGCAAGGTACTTTTAACTTTTGCGCTATACAATACCATTCGGTGGACTTCTGCTCTCTATTCAGCTCCCGTATTTTGTGCTCGGATCTGCAGAAGCCTGCAATAGTGGTCTCGGCACTCAAGGTGGAGCTCGGCTACGCTTTGTCAAGTTAGGTTTGGTAAGTTTATGACAGGATGTATTCGACTTTTGTGCTGTACACTGCAATTAGGTTTATTTCTGCGCGCTAGTGTGATCTTGCATATTCCGCCTGGCTTTGTGGGGGATGACAGTAGTGGTCTCAGTACGTGGGGTTGAAATATTCTGCGTTTGGCTATGCTGCGTTTGGCTAGGTTAGGATAGGGTGGCATTGACTCTTGTGCTCTGCACTGCTATTCCGTGGATTTCTGCTGTCTACATTGCTCTGCTGTACTGTGCCCGCCTCTGCGGTAACCAGCAATAGTGCCTGCGGCAGGTTAGTTTGTACTAGGTTACGTATTGTTCTTTTACGGTTGATAATGTTAAGACTGGGTAGCTTTGCCTTTTGTGCTATGCACTTCCATTCGGTGTAATTCTGCGCTCTACTGCACTCGAATGTGTTCTGCTTGGCAATGGGGAAGCCAGGAATAGTGGACGCCGCATGTTAGGTTTAGCTATTCTACGCACGGTTTGTTCCGGTTAGGTGTGGCTATGTTAGTATATCCTCGACTTTTGCGCTATGCATTGCTATTTGGTGGCCTTCTGCCCTCTACTGTGCTCTACGAAGCCCTGCCTGACTCCGCCGTGGCCAGCAATAGTGGTTTCGGCGCATTAAGTTGAGGTAAGCCGCCTTCGGTTATGTTACGTTTGGCTACTTGGGATAGGGTAGCTTCGACTATTGTGCTATGCACGGCGATTATATTTCTTTCTGCGCTCTACTCTCCTCTAATATGTTCTGCTTGTCTCAGGTGAGACACGCAACAGTTGGCTCGGCACGTTATGCTGAGTTATGTCACGTTTGGCCAGGTTAGGATAGGGTAGCTTTGACTTTCGCACTATACACCGCTATACTGTTGATTTCTGCGCTCTACTGTTCCCTAATACGTTCCGCTTTTCCCCGCGCTTCTGGCAATAGTGGTCGCGTCAAGTTATGTTGTGTTAGTCTTCGTTTGGCTAGGATATGTTGGTTTGCGCTAGGTTCCGATAGCTTTGACTTTTCTCATATACACTGCGTTTCTATGGATTTTTGCGCTCTGCTGTCCTCTAGTAGGTTCTGCTCGCCTCTGGGAGGCCAGCAACATTGGTCGGGGTATGTTAAGTTGAGCTATGTTACGTTCGTTAATGTTGATGTTGGACATATTAGGAGAGGGTAGGATTGACTTTTGTGTAGTACACTGATATTCGGTGGACTTCTGTATTCCAGTGTGATCTAGTATGTTCTGTTTGGTTCTGGAGTGGCCAGAAATGGTGGTCCCGCCACGTCAGGTTGAGACATGCTGCGTTCGGTCGTGTTACGTTTGGCGAGGTTAGGAGAGGATTGTTTAGGCTTTTGTGCTCTACACTGCTATCCGTGGACTTCTGCGCTCTACTTTGCTCTACTATACTCTGCCCTACTCTGGCGAGGCGAGAAGCAGTGGTCATGGCGCGTGAGGTTGTGTTACGTTACGATTGGTTAGATCAGGTTGGGCTATATTTGGTTAGGATAGCATGGACCCTCGAGCGATACACCGTTATTCGGTTGATTTCTGTGATTTACTGCGCCCTACCACATTCTGCTTGGCGCTGGGGAGGCCAGGATCAGTGTTCGCGGCACGTCATGTTGGGTTATGCTGTTTTCTGTAAGGCTAAATTAGGGCAGGTTATGTTAGGACATCTACGGCTTTTGGCTATTGACTCCATTGCGATGGATTTCTGCGCTCGACGGTGCTCTAGTTCATTCTGCTTCCCTCTGTCCATACCAGCAGTAGCGGTCTCCTCATTTTCGGTTGAGTTAGGCTACATTTCTTTGGATTTGCGTAAGGTTAAGCTCGTTCAGGTTAAGTTAGATTTTCGTTCTATACACTGACATTCGGAGTATTTCTGCGCTGTACTGTGCTCTACTATATTGTGCTTTGCCCTGGGAATGCCATCAATAGTGGCCGCGGCAAGCTACGTTGAGGTAGGCTAAGTTTGGTTAGGTTACGTTCGCTTGTCTTAGGTCAGGATATATATGACCTTTCTGCTGTTCACTGCCATTCTATGGGTTTCCGCGCTCTGCTCTCCCATATTACGTTCTGCTTGGCTCTGTGGAGGGAAGCAATAGAGGTCGTGACATGTTAGGTTGAGTGACTTACGTTTGGTTAGGATGGGTTAGGCTAAGTTTGGTTAGTATAGCTTTTACTATCGAGCGATACACAGTTATTTGGAGGTTTCCTTCCCTCTACTGTGCCCTACTCTAATCCTCTTGGCACAGGGGAGGCCAACAATAGACATCCAGGGACGTTAGGTAGAGTTAGGTTACGTCTGGCTAGGCATGGTACGTCCGTGGTAGGTTAGGGTAGCTTTGCCATTCTGCCGTACATCGCCATTTTATGGACTACTGCGCTCCACACTCCTCCGATATGTTCTACTTGACTCTGGGAGTGCCAGCAATTGTGGTTTCGGCACGTTATTTTGAGATAGATAACGTTCGGTTATGTCACATTTGTTCAGGTTTGGATAGGATACCCCTGACTTATATGCTATACACGAATAGTGTATTCGGTGTACTTCGGCGACCTACATTGCTCTAATATGCTCTGCTTGGCTCTGGCGAAGCCAGCAATTGTATTTTCGGCACGTTACGTTTAATTAGGTAAGGTTCGGTTAGGTTATGGTAGGAAAGGTAAAGTTAGGGTATCCTTGACTTTTGTGCTACACGCCGTAATGAGGTGGATTCCTGCGCTCTACCGTGGGCTAGTCTGGGGAAGGCAGTAATAGTGGTCCCGCCGCGCTAGGTTTAGTTATGCTACGTTCTGTTATGTCAAGTCTGGTGGCTTTCTCAGCATAGCATTGACTTTTATGCAGTACACTGCTACTCCGTCGATTTCAGCATTCTACGATACTCCGCTAAACTCCGCCCGGCTCTCGTTGTGGCAGCAGCACTGGCCGTGGTCCCTTGTTTTGGTTCCGTTATGTATGTTTATGTTACGTTTGGTCAGGATAGGAAAGGATAGCATTGACTTTTGCGCTCGCCACTGATGTTCGGTGGACTTCTGCACTTTACTCTGCTCTAGTATGTTCAGCTTGGCTCCGGGAAAAACAGCAATAATGGTGTCAGCACATTATGCTTTGTTAGGCTACGTTTGGGTTGGTTAGGTTTGGTAACGCCACGTTTGGTTATTATGCTTGTCTGGGTTATGTCTGGATAGCTTTGACCTTCTTGGCATAGACTGTAATTCGGTGGATTTCTCCGCTCCGCTCTGCTCTACTATGCTCTGGTTGAGTCTGTGGTGGCCAGAGATAGTGGCTGTGACGCGATAGGTTGAATTAAGATACGTTTGGTTAGGCCAGGTTGGGTTACGTTAAGTTATGATGGCTTTGACTTTTGTGCTATACGCTGCTATTCGGTGGACCTCTGCGCTCTAATCAGCTCTAATCCGTTCTGCTTTGCCCTGAGGAGGGCAGCAATAAAGGTCCCGGCATGTTAGTATTAGTTACTCTACGTTTGGTTCGGCGAGGCCTGGAGGTCTCAGACCTTTGTGCTATACACTACTATACGGGCGATTTCTGCCCTCTACTGTGCTCTAGCATATTCTGCTTGGCTAGGGGGGGGGGCAGCAGTTGTGGTATCGGCACGTTAGGCAGAGATATATTGCATTCGGTTGGTTTATGTTTGCTTGGGTTAGGTCCCGATAGCATCGACTTACGTGGGATACACTCTTATTGCATGGACTTTTGCGCACGACTGTGCTGTACTATACCCTGCTCGACTATGGGGAGGGCGGTAATTGTGGTCTCGTCACGTTTGGTTGAGTTTGGTTACGTTTGTTTGGGTAAGGCCTGTGTAGCTTTGACTTTCTTGGCATAGACTGTTATCCTCTGGATTTCTGGGCTCTACTGTTCTCTACTGTGCTCTGATCGACTATGGGGTGGCCAGGAATAGAGGTCGTGACATGATGGATTGAGTTAGGTTACGTTTGGTTATGACATGTTGGGTTGCGTTTGGCTATGATGGCTTTGACATTTGTGCTATACACTGATTTTCGGTGGATTCCTACGCTCTACTGTGCTCTAATATGTTCCACCTTGCTCGGAGGGGGGGGACAGCAATAGCTGTTTAGGCACGCGACCTTGAGATAGGTTACGTTTGCCTCTCTTATGCTTGGTTATGTTAGGTTAGGTAGGCTTTGACCATTTTGCTATTTACTTCTATTCGGTGCATTTCTGCGGTTTGCTCTCCTGTAATATGGTCCGCTTTGCACTGAGGAGGGCAGCAATAGTGGTCTCGGCACGTTAGGATTAGTTGGTTTACATTTGGTAGGGTTAAGATGGCATGTCTCTGACTTTTGTGCTATACACTGATATAGGGTGGAATTCTGCCCTCTAATTTACTGTAATATGTTCTGCTTGGCTCTGGCGAGGCGAGGAGCAGTGGTTGTGGCACATTAATTTGAGTTAGGTTACGTTTGGCATCGTTAGGTTTGGTTAGGCTTTGTCAGTGTAGATTTGACTTATGCGCAGCGCAATGCTTCTCGGCCGGTATCTGCGATCTGCGCTGCTCCGCTATCCTCTGCTTGTGTCAGAGAATGGCAGCAATAGTGGCCAAGTACACGTTAGGTTGAGTTATGTTACGTATAGCTAATTTAGGATTGGTTAGGTGAGGAGACGATGGCTTGGACGTTTGTGCTATACACTGCTATTTATTGGGTTTCTGAGCTCTACGGCGATCTATTTCGCACTGCTCGTCTCTGGGAAAGCCAGCAATAGTGGTCTCGTCTCGTTAGGTTTAGTTAGTCTACGTATGGTTAGGTCAGGCTTGGTCAGATAGGTTTAGGCCACCTTCGACATTTGTGCTATTCGCTGATATATGGTGGCTTTCTGCGCTCTACTCTGCTCCATTGTGCTCTGCTTCGCGTAGGCAGTTCCAGTAATAGTGGCATCGGCACACTAGGTTAAGTTATGTTACGTTTGGTTAGGTTACGTTTGTTTGTGTTATGTTCGCATATCTTCGACTTTCGTGGTGTACACTGCCATTCGTTGGATATCTTTGTGGCACTGTGCTTTGATATGATCTGCTTTGCATCGGGGAGTCCAGAAATTGCGGTCTAGGCACGTTAGGTTGGATTATGTTGCGCTTGGTTATGTTACGTTTGGTAAAGTTAGGATCGGATAAATTAGACTTCTCCGCTATACGCTGCTAGTCGGTGGATATGTGCACTCTATGTTGCTCTACTATACTCTGTTCGGCCCTGCGGTGTTCAGCAATAGTGGTTGCGAAGCGATAGGTTGAATTATGTTACCTTTGGCTGGGCTAGGTTGGGTTAGGTTTATTTATGACGGCTTTGACTTTTGTGTCATACTCGGCTATTCGCCGGATTTCTGGTCACCACTGTGCTCTAGTATGTTCTGCATAGCACTTCGGAGACCAGATGTCGTGGTCTCGGCTCGTTAGGTTTAGATAGTCTACGCTTGGTTAGGCTAGGATTGGCCAGGTTAGGTTGGAATATATTTGACGTTTGTGCTATATGCTGTTATTTGGTTGCTCCCTGCGCTCTACTGTGCTCTAACATATTCTGCTTGGCCCTAGGGTTTCCCGGGATAGGGGTCACGGTACGCAAGTTTGAGTTATGTTACGTTTGGTTGGGTTACGTTGGTTTGGGTTAGGTCAGCATAACTTTGACTTTAATGGCTTGAACTGATATTCTGTGGATTTCTACGCCCTCGTATGCCCTAATATGCTCTGCCTTGCTCTGGGGAGGCCCGAAATAGCGGCCGCGCCGCGTTAGGTCGAGTTAGGTTACGTTCGGCTGGGTTAGGTTCGTTTGGGTTTGATTACGGTGTTTTTGACTTCTGTCGTATACACTGTAATACGGCAGGATTCTGCGATGTACTGCGCTCTAGTATGTTCTGCATGGCTCTGTTGAATCCAGCAATGGTGGCAGCGGCACGTTAGGTTGAGTTAGGATACGTTTGGTTAGGATATGCTAGCATGGGTTAGGTTTGAATAGCTTTGACATTCCTGCAATACACTGCCATTCTATTGACTTCTGCGTTCCATTCCCCACCAACATGTTCTGCTTAGCGTTGTGGACGCCAGCAATATCGGTGTAGGCACTTTAGGTTGTGTATGGTTACGTTTGGGTATTTTACGTTTGGTTACGTTATGACAGGATAACTTTGTCTTCTGTGCTATACGCTGCTTCTTGGTGGGTTTCTGGCTCTTCGTTAACCTACTATACTCTACATGTCTCAGGGGACGCCAGCAATGGCGGTCTTATCACGGCAGTGTGAAATAGGTAAGGTTTGGTTAGTTTAGTTTAGTCTAGGTTAGGTTAGGTTAGAATAGGTTAGTTTGGGTTTGGCTTGCATGGCTGTGACTTTCCTGGTATACACTGCTATTCGTTGGATTTTTGCGTTCTACTGTGCTTTAGTATATTCGGGTTGGCACTGCGGCGGACAGTAACAGTGGTCTGTGCAGGTTAGGCTGAGTTACATTACGTTCGGTTGTGCTACGTTTGGTTAGGTTAGGTTAGGCCAGGTTAGGTCAATAAATCTTTGGCTTTTGTGCTTTACGCAGCAATTCAGCGGTTTCCTGCGACCTACTGTGCCCTAGTATGCTCTGCCTGGCTCTGGAGTCGTCATCAATGGCGGTCTAGGCTCGTTAGATTGAGTTCGGTTACGTTTGGCTATGCTATGTTAGCTTCTGTTAGGATTGGATAGTTTCGACTTTTCTGCTACACTCTGCGATTCTATGGGTATCTTTGCTCTACTCTCCGCTAATATGCTCTGCTTGACTATGTCGAGGACAGCAATAACGATGGCGGTACGTTAGGTTCAGCTAGATTACGTTTGGCTTGGTTACGTTCGTCAGCGTTAGGTTAGGTTAGCTTTGACTTTTCTGTCATACATTGCCATTCTATGGACTTCTTTGCTCTACTCTCCTCTGATATGCTCTGCTTGACTCTGCCGAGGCAAGCAATAGAGGTCTCGGCACGTATGGTTGAGTTAGGCTACGTCTTGTTATGGTACGATTGTCTAGGTTAGGAGACTAGAGCTTTGCCTTTTGTGCTATACACTGCTATTCGGCGAATTTCTGCACTAGGCTGTTATCCAATATGCTCTGATTTGCACTGGGGAGGCTAGAAACGGTGACCGCGCCGCATTATATAGAGTTATGCTACGTTTGGTGCTATTAGGTTTGCTTGCGTTAGGATAGGATATCCTTGACTTCTGTCCTGTACTATGAAATGCGGTGGATTTCTGCGCCCTACTCTGCCCTAGTATGTTCTGCTTCGCTCTGGGGAGGCCAGTAATATTGGTCTCGCTAAGTTAGGTTGAGATGCGCTTCGTTTGGTTAGGTTATGTTCGCTATGGCAAGGTTCGTGTAACTTCGACTTTCCTGCTATATACTGCGATTCTGTGGGTTTCTGCTCTCTGCCCTCCGCTAATATTTTACGCTTGCTTCTGGGGACGGCTGAAATACTGGTCTCGTCACATTAGGTTGGGGTAAGCTACTTTTTGCAAGGTTACGTTTGCTTGGGATAGGTATGGATAACTGTGACTTTTCAGTAGTACACTACCATTCTATGGATTCCTGCTACCTACTCTCCTGTAACATGTTCCGCTCTGCTCAGGTGAGGCCAGCAACAGTGGTCTCGGCACGCCCGGATGAGTTAGTTTACGTTCGGTTAGGTTATGTTGGGTTACGTTCGCTAATGGTAGCTTTGACTTTCGTGCTATGCACAGTCATGCGGTGGATTCCTACGCTCTGCTGTGCTCTGGTATATTCGGTTTAGCTCTGCGGATGTCAGTAATAGTGGTCTAGGCACGTCTGGCTGCGTTATGTTACGTTTGGTTAGGTCAGGCTAGCATTACTTTGACTTCTGCGCTGTAATCTGCTTTTCGGCGCATTTCTGCTCAGTACTGTGACCTAATATGCTCTGCATTGCTCTGTCGTGGCTAGAAATGGCGTCTGCGGCGCGTTAGTTTTTGTTGGGTTAGCTTAGGGTAGCTTCGACTTTTGCGCTATATACTGCTACTCGATGGATTTCTGCATTCCACATTGCTCTACTATACCTTGCTCGAAACTGGTGTGGCCAGCAATAGTGGCCGTGGCACCACAGGTCGGATTAGGTTACGCTTGGTTAGGCCATGTTGTGCTATGTTTGGTTATGGTGGCATTGACTTTTGCGCTATACACAGCTATTCATTGAATTTCTGCTCTCCACTTTACTGTAATATGTTCTGCTTGGAACTGGAGAGGTGAGTCATAGTGGCCTAGGCACGTTGAGTTCGTTTATGTTGCGCCTGGTAATGCTACGTTTGGCTTGGTAGGACAGGATGGCCACGACTTTTGCGCTATACGCTGCTATTCTGTGGCTTCTGCGCTCTACTCTCCTCTAATATGTTCCGCTTGACTCTGGGGAGGCCGGCAGTAGTGTTCGCATAACGCCAGGTTGAATTAGGTAACGTTTGGTTGCGTTATGATTGGTTATGTTAGGAGGTGATAGCTCTGACTTTTGCGCTATACATTGCTATATGTCGGATGTCTGCATACTGCTGTGCTCTAATTCGTTCAGTTTGGCTGTGAGAGGGCCAAGAGTAGTAGTATCCGCACGTTTCGTTGGGTTAGGCTATGTTTGGTTAGGTTAGGTTAGGTCAGGTTTGGACAAGATATCGTTGACTTTTGTGCTATACACTGCTTTTCGGTGGATTTCCGCGCTCTACATTGCTCTACCATATTCTGCTCTACTCTGCGGAGGCGAGGAATAGCGGTCGCGGCACGCTAGTTTTGTTTGGTTACGTTTGGTTTCCTTAGGTTAGGGTAAGTTTGGTTAGGATAACTCTGACTTTCGTGCCATTCAGTGCTATTCGTTGTACTTTTGTGACCTACTGTGCTCAAGTACATTCTGCTTGGCTATGCGGTGGCCAGCCCCAGTAGTTTCGTCATGTCAGTTTGAGCTGGGATACGTTTGGATATGTTACATTTGGCTAGGTTAGGATAGGATGCTGTGACTTTTGTGCTATTCACTACTTTTCGGTGGATTTCTGCGCTCCAATGTGCTCTAGTAAGCTCTGCTTGTCTCCGGGGAGGACTGCATTATTGGCCTCGTCACGTCACGTTTATTTATACTACGATTGGATAGGACATGTAGGGTCAAGTTAGGTCGGGGTGTGATTGACTCTTGTGATGTACACGGCAATGTGGTGGATTTCTGCGCTCTGCTGTGCTCTAGTATATTCCGCATGGCACTGGGGCAGCCAGTAATAGTAGTTTCTGCACGTTAGTTTGAGTTACCTTACGTTTCCATGGGTTAGGTTAGGTCAGGTTAGGTTACGATGTCTTCAACATTTGTAGTGTACACTGCTATTCGGTTGATTCCTGCACTCTACCCTGCTCTAGTATAATCCGCTCGACTGAGGGGTGGCGAGAAGGACTAGTCGTGGCACGTTCCTTTGGGTTTAGTTAAGTCCTGTTTGGTTAGGTTACGCTAAGCTTGGTCATGATAGCTATGACTCTTTTGCTATACACTGTGGTACGGTACATTCATGTGATCTACTGTGCTCCACTACATTCTACATTTCTCTGGGGAGGCCAGGAGCAGTGGTCACGGCACGTCATGTTGAGCTATGTTACGTTACATTGGGGTGGGTTAGAAATGCTTGGTTAGGATTTCTCTCACCTTTGTGCTGTACACAGATATTGTGTGAACTCCTGCGCTCTACATTGCTCTACTGTACTCCGCTCGACAATGGGAAGGCGATCAATAGTGGCCGTGTATCCGCACGTTTCGTTGGGTTAGGCTATGTTTGGTTAGGTTAGGTTAGGTCAGGTTTGGACAAGATATCGTTGACTTTTGTGCTATACACTGCTTTTCGGTGGATTTCCGCGCTCTACATTGCTCTACCATATTCTGCTCTACTCTGCGGAGGCGAGGAATAGCGGTCGCGGCACGCTAGTTTTGTTTGGTTACGTTTGGTTTCCTTAGGTTAGGGTAAGTTTGGTTAGGATAACTCTGACTTTCGTGCCATTCAGTGCTATTCGTTGTACTTTTGTGACCTACTGTGCGCAAGTACATTCTGCTTGGCTATGCGGTGGCCAGCCCCAGTAGTTTCGTCATGTCAGTTTGAGCTGGGATACGTTTGGATATGTTACATTTGGCTAGGTTAGGATAGGATGCTGTGACTTTTGTGCTATTCACTACTTTTCGGTGGATTTCTGCGCTCCAATGTGCTCTAGTAAGCTCTGCTTGTCTCCGGGGAGGACTGCATTATTGGCCTCGTCACGTCACGTTTATTTATACTACGATTGGATAGGACATGTAGGGTCAAGTTAGGTCGGGGTGTGATTGACTCTTGTGATGTACACGGCAATGTGGTGGATTTCTGCGCTCTGCTGTGCTCTAGTATATTCCGCATGGCACTGGGGCAGCCAGTAATAGTAGTTTCTGCACGTTAGTTTGAGTTACCTTACGTTTCCATGGGTTAGGTTAGGTCAGGTTAGGTTACGATGTCTTCAACATTTGTAGTGTACACTGCTATTCGGTTGATTCCTGCACTCTACCCTGCTCTAGTATAATCCGCTCGACTGAGGGGTGGCGAGAAGGACTAGTCGTGGCACGTTCCTTTGGGTTTAGTTAAGTCCTGTTTGGTTAGGTTACGCTAAGCTTGGTCATGATAGCTATGACTCTTTTGCTATACACTGTGGTACGGTACATTCATGTGATCTACTGTGCTCCACTACATTCTACATTTCTCTGGGGAGGCCAGGAGCAGTGGTCACGGCACGTCATGTTGAGCTATGTTACGTTACATTGGGGTGGGTTAGAAATGCTTGGTTAGGATTTCTCTCACCTTTGTGCTGTACACAGATATTGTGTGAACTCCTGCGCTCTACATTGCTCTACTGTACTCCGCTCGACAATGGGAAGGCGATCAATAGTGGCCGTGGCATGTCAGGATGAGTTAGGTTACGCTTTGTTAGGTTAGGCTAGGATAAGTTTGGTTAGGATGGCTTTGACTTAAGCGCGGCTCACTGTTATTCGATGAGTCCCTGCGATCTACTGTGTTCTACTGCATTCTGCTTGGTTCTGTGGAGGCCAGGCGCAGTGGTCGTGGCACGTTACGGTGTGCTATGCTACGTTAGGTTGGGTTAGGCTAGGTCAGGTTAAGTTAGGGTATCTACCGCTCTTGCGCTACTCACGGATGTTCTGTGGATTTATGCGCTCTGCTGTGCTCTAGCATGCTCTGCTTTTCTCTGGAGAGGCCAGCAGTAGTGTCATCGGCAAGTTAGCTGCACTTCGGTTGCGTTCGTTTATGCTCCGTTAGGTTAGGTTAGGTTAGGTTATTCTACTTTCGGTTATGGTAGCTTCGATTTTCGAACTACACACTATTACTCGGTGGCTTTCTGCGCTCTGCTGTGCTGTACCATATTCTGATTGTCCCTGGCGAGGCCAGCAGTAGTATTTGCTGCACGTTATGTTGAGTTAGGGAACGTTAGGTTGAGCTACATTTGGTGGGCCATGTTCGGAGAGTTTCGTCTTTACTGTTATACACTGCGGTTCTATGGGTTTCGCCGCTGTCCTCTCCTCTAATTCCTTCTGCTTGGTCCTCTGTAAGGCAGCAATGGCGTCTCGTCACGGTAGCTTGAGTTAGGTTTCGTTTGGTCACGTTACGTTTGGCTAGGTTAGGGTAGGAATGCTTTGACTTTTACGCTATGCAGAGCTATTGGATTGAGTCCTGCGCTCCGCTGTGCTTTAATATTTTCTGCGAGGCTCCGGGGATGCCAGTAATAGTGGTCTCGGAACGATAGGCTTAGTTAGGTTCCGTTTGGTTTGATTAGGTTATGCTAAGGATAGAAAGGGTAGCTTTGACTCTCGTGTTTTACACTGCTATTCGGCGGATTTCTGCGCTCTGCTTTTCTCTAATGTATTATGCTTGACACTGGGGAGGCCAGAAATAGTGGTCTCGGCACGTGGTGTTGAGCTATGCTACGTTTGGTAATGCGACGTTTGGCTACGTTAGGAGGGGATAGCTTTGTCTTTTGTGCTATACACAGTTATACCATGGATTTCTGCGTTGTGCTGTGCTCTAACACTCTCAGCTTGGCACAGGGGAGGGCAGCAGTAGTGGTCGCGGCACGCTAGATTGTGTTACATTACGTTTGGTTATGTTACAATTGGTTTGGTTAGGGCAGGGTAGTTTAGACTTTTGTGCTATACACTGCTATTCGGTGGATTCCTGTGCTCTACTCTTCTGTGGTATGTTCTGCCTGTCACTGTGGAGGCCAGCAATAATATCGTCGGCACGTTAGTTTCAGGACTGTATTGTCCGTTTACGTTACGTTTGGTTAGCTTAGGAGAGGGTAAATTTGACCTTTGTGCTATACACTGCTACTTTATGGGCCTCTGCAGGCTTCTCTCCTCTGTTATGTTCTACATGGCTATGGGGAGGGCAGCAATACATGTCTCTTCACGTTACGTTGAGCTATGTTTCGTTTGGCTGCGTTAAGTTTGGATAGGTTAGGAGTGGGTAGTTTCGGCTTTTGTGCTATACAATGATGCTCGGTGGGTTCCTGCGCTCTACTTTGCCCTACTTTATTCTCCTTCGCCCTGCGTATGTCGGCAGTAGAGGCCGCGTAAAGTTATGTTGCGTTAGGTTACGTTCGTGTAAGTTATGTTAGTATGAGATAGGTTCGAATGGTTACGATTTTTCAGCTTTACACTGCGATTACACGGATTTCTGTGCTCTAGACCAGTCTAATATATTCTACTCGTCCCTGTGGTGTACAGCATTAGTAGTCGCGGAACGCTAGTGTGAGTTGTGTTACGCTTGGTTATGTTATGGTATGTTAGGTTAGGATAGGAAAGCTTTGGTCCTTGTGCTATACACTGATATTCCATGGATTCCTGCGATCTACTGCGCACTAACATTTCCTACTTGGCTCTGCTGACGCCAGCAATTGTGGACCCGGCACGTTGGACTGTGCTAAGTAACGATCGGTTACATAACTCTTGGTTAGTTTAGGATATGGCAGCTTTGACTTTCGTGTTATATAATGCTATTCCGTGGATTTCAGCGCCCTACTGAGCTGTAGAATGTTCTGCTTGGCCCTGTGGGGGCCAACAGCGGTGGTCTCTGCACGTTTTGTTGAGTTACGCTACACTCGCTTAGTTTAGGTTGATCCAGGTAAGGTTTGGGTATTTTTGAATTTTGTGCTATACACCGCAGTGTGGCGGATTTCTACGCTCTACCGTGCTCTACTAAATCATGCTAAGCCCTGGCGAGGCCAGCAATAGTGGTTGCGTCACGTTACGTTGAGCTATGCTACGTTCCGTTACGTTACGTGGGTTTGGGTTAGGTTCGGATGGCTTTGACTTTTCAGCTTTACACTGCGATCACATAGATTTCTATGCTCTAGACTCTTCTAACATATTCTACTCGGCGCTGTGGAGTCCAGCAATGATGGTCGCGGCACGCGAGCGTGAGTTAGGTAACGTTTGGTTTTGTTACGATTGGTTATGTTGGGACAGGAAAACCTTGGCATTTGTGCTGTACGCTGCATTTCGGTGGACATCTGCGAACTACTGTGCTCTAATATTCCCTACCTGGCTCTGGTAATAGCAGCAATTGTGGACTCGGCACGTGGGGCTGAGTTATGTTACGATCGGTCACGTTATTTTGGATAGGTTATGATAGGGCAGCTTGGACTTTTGTGTTATACACTGCTATTGCTTGGACTTCTGCGCTCTACTTGGCTCTAGTATATTCTGCTTGGCTCTGTAGACGCCAACGATAGTTGTCTCGACACGATCGTTTGATAAAGGGTACGCTCCTTTAGGTTACGTTTGGTTGGGTTAGGTTCGGATTGCTTCGACCTTGCTGCTATATACTGAGTCTTAATGGGTTTCGGTGCCCCACTCACCTCTAGTCTGTTCTGCTTGGCCCTGGGGAGGTCAGCAACGGTTGTCTCGGCACGTTGGCTTGAAATATGTTACGTAGGGTTTTGTGACAATTGTTTATGTTATGGTAGGATATCTTTGACTTTCGTGCCATACACAGCTATTCGATGGATTTCCGCGTTCTACGGTGCACTAATATGTCCTGCTTGGCTCTGGGAAGGCCAGCAGTAGTGGTCTCGGGTCGTTCGGTTAAGTCAGGTTATGCTTGGTTTCGTTACGTTTGGTGAGGTTTGGATGGGATGGCTTTTATCTTTGTGCTGTGCGCTGATGTTCGGTGTATTTCTGCGCTCTATATTGCTCTAGTGCGCTCCGCTTGGCTCTGGGGAGGCCAGGAGTAGTGGTCTCGCACGTTAGGATGTGTTATGTTATGTCCGTTTACTCTGTTGGATATGTTAGATCGGGATAGCTGTGACTTTAGTGCTATACGCTGATAACCGGTGGATGTCTGCGCTCTGCTGTGCTCTTATATCTTCTGTTTTGATCTGGGGAGGCCAGCAATGGTGGTCCCTGCACGATAGATTGTGCCATGTAGGTTAAGTAAGGTTATGTTAGTTTCCGAAGGTGCAGCTGCGATTTTCGTGCTTTACTGTGTTGCTCTGTGGATTTCTGCGCTGTGCTGCCCTCTAGTACATTCTGCTTGGCGCGGGGAATGCCAAAAACGTGGTCTCTGCACGCTGGGTTGCGTTATGTTACGTTTGATTACGTTACGTTTGGTTAGGGTAGGATAGGATTGCTTTGACTATTGTGCTATTCGCTGCTGCTCCGTGGATTTCTGCCTTCTACTGGGCTATAGTATGTTCTGCTTAGCTGTGTGGAGTCTAGCGGCTCTGGTCTCGGCACGTTATACTTTGTTAGTCTACGTTTGGTGAGTTTAGGTTAGTTCAGCTAAGGTTTGGATATCCTTGACATATGTGCTATACACTGCAATGCGGCGGAATTCTGTACTCTACTGTTCTTTAGTATATTCTCCTTGGCTCTGGGGAGGGCAGCAATAGATGCTTCGTCATGTTTGCTTGAGTCAGGTTATGTTCGGTTAAGCTAGATTATGCCAGTTTCGGTTGGGGTAGCTTTGACCTTCGTACTATGCACTGTTACTCGGCGTATCTGTGCGCTCTACTATGCTCTACCATGCTCTGCTTAGCCCTGTGGAGGCCAGCAATAGTGGTCTCGTCACGGTAGTTTGAGGTACTTTACGCTTGGTTTTGTTACATTTGATTAGCTTAGGACAGAATAGCATTGACCTATGTACTCTACACTGCTATACGGCGGATTTCTGCGATCTTCTGGGCTCTGGTGCTTCCTGCTTGGCTTTGGGGGTGACAGCAATATCGGTCTCGGCAGGTTGGGTTGAGCTATGTTACGTTCGGTTTCGTTACGTTTGATCAGGCTAGGGCAGGATAGACACGACGTCTGTGCTGCGCACGGTTATTCGTTGGCTTTCTACGCTCTTCTGTGCTCTAGTATCATCGGCTTGCCTCCTGGGAGTACATCAATAGCGGTCTCGGCACGTTACGCTGAGCTATGTTACGCTTGGTTGGGTAACGTTAGGCATATTTCCGACAGGACAGCATCCCTTTCGTGCTGAACGCTGTTGTTCGGTGGATTTCTGCGCACTACTGTCCTCTGCTATAATCTGTACGGCCCTGGATGGGCCGACAATAGCGGTCGCTGCACGTTATGATGGCCTACGCTACGTTTGGCTAGGTTGTGTTAGCGTGGGTTAAGTTCGGATAGCTTTGGCTTTTCTGCTTTACCCTGCGATCCTATGGACTTCCCTGCTCTACTATGATGTAATATGTTCTGCAGAGCCCTGAGGAGGACAGCAATATCTGTCGCGGCACGTTCGGTTTATCTAGGTTACGTTTGGTTATATTACGATTTCCCATTTTACGGTAGTATAGCTTTGTCTTTCCTGCTACACACTGCTATTCGTTGCACTCCTGCCCTCTACTGTAGTCTACCATGTTTAGCTCGGTACTGTGCTGGCTAGCAATTACGGTCTCGGCACGTTATGTGTAGTCAGGTTACGTTTGGTTATGTTTCGATGGTTATGTTAGCATAGAATAGCTATTACTTTTGTCCTATACACTGCTATTCGGTGGATTTCGGCGCACTAGCGTGCTCTAATATTATCTGCTTGGCACTGGGAGTGCCAGCAATCACGGTCTCGGCACGTTATGTTGGGTTAGGCTACGTTTTGTTAGGCTGCGTTAGGCAAGGTTCGGTAAGTGCAGCTTTAACTTTCGTGCTAAGCACTACTATTCAGTGGATTTCTGCAGTCTACTTTGCTGTAATATATTCTGTTTGGCCCTGGGGATGACGGCAACGGTGGTCTCTGCACGTTGGATCGCGATATGTTACGTAAAGAAATAGCGATCACTATTGCTGGCGCACCCAGTGACAAGCGGAATATACTAGACCACAGTGGATCGCAAATGTCCGCCGCATTGCAGTGTAAAGAACACAAGTCAAAGATATCCTAACCTAACCTGACCTAAGGTATCTCGACCAAACGTAGCCGCGCACAACTTGACGTACCGGTGTCACTAATTCTTGGCCACCCAGAGTCAAGCTGAACATATTAGGGCACATTAGAGTGCAGATATCCGCTGAAAGCAGTGTATAACGCAAAGATCAAAGCCACCAACACCCCCTAACCTAACCAATTGCAAGCTAACCAAACGTAACCTAACTCAACATATTGTGTCGCGACCACTATTGGTGACCACGTCGGAGTAGAGCAGAGTATAGTAGAGGAATGTAGTGCGCAGAAATCCATCGAGTAACAGTGTATACCATGAAAGTCAAAGCTACCCTTAACGAACGTTGCCAAACCTATCCTAAGCAAGCGTAGCATTACACAACCTTGCGTACCCAGACCACACTTCCTGGCCTCCACAGAGCCAAGCCGATAATATAAGAGCACAATAGAGCTTAGAGATCGACAGAATGTCAGTGTACAGCACGAAGGTCAGAGCAATACTATCCTAACTTAGCCAAACTTAACGCAAACAAGCTTAACGTAACTGAACCTAAAGTCACGATACCTGTATTCCTGCCCCCCCCCTGGAACAGTACATTTTGGCAGTGAGTAGTGCGCAGAAATACACAGAATCACAGCGCATAGCACAAAAGACAAAGCTACCGTATGCAAACGAAACGAAACGTAACATAACATAACATAACCTGTCTCAACCTAACATGCAGAGGACACTATTGCTGGCACCCATAGAGTGATGCAGAAAATACGAGAACACCGTGTAGCGCTGAGATTCACCGAATAGCATTGTATTGCACAAAAGTCAAATTACCCTATCCTAACGTAACCAAACGTAACCTAGCCGAACGTAACCTAACTCAGACTAACGTGCCGAGGAAACTATTGCTTGACACCAAAGAGCCAAGCGGAATGTACTAGAGCGCAGTACAGAGACGAAGGCCGCCGCTCTTCATTGTATAGCACAAAAGTCGAAGGTATCCTACCATAACCTGGCACAACCAAAGCTACCCAAACGTAACGTATCCCAACCTAACGCGGCGAGACCACTATTGCTGGCCTCCCCAGAGACAAGCAGAACATAGTAGATCACACTGGAGAGCAGAGAACCACCGAATAGCAGTTTAAAGCTCAAAGCTCAAAGCTCCCATTTCGTAACGTCTCCAAACGTCCCAAAACCAAACCTAACATAGCACAAACCTTGGTGCCGAGACCACTGCTTCTGGCCCCCATTGCCAAGCAGAGTATGGCAGAGCGCAGTAGAGCGCAGAGATCCACCCAATAACAGTGCATAGCACGAAAGTCGAAGCTACACTTGTCGAACTTAACAAAACGTAACTTTGCTAAACCTAACGTGCCGAGACCACAACTGCTGGCCTCCCCAGGGTCAAGCATAATATATAAGAGCACAGAAGAGCGCTGAAATGCACCGAATGTCAGTGTACGTCACGGAAGTCAAAGCTATACTATCCTAATTTAAACAAGCATAACGCAACCAAGCGTAACGTAACTCAACCTAACGTGGCGAGATTTGTATTGCTGCCCCACCGCCTTAGCCAAGCGCGACACGTTAGAGGCGAGTAGTGAGCAGAAATCCATAGAATCACGGTCTATAGAAAAAAAGACAATGCAACCCTATCGTAACCGAACCAAGCGTAACATAGCCCAACGTAACCGAACCCAACATAACCTGCCGTGGACACTGTAGCTGGCCTCCACAGAGTCAAGCAGAACATACTACAGCACAGTAGAGCACAGAAATCCACCGAATAGCAGTGTATAGCGCAAATGTGTATCCATACTCTCCTAACCTACCCAACCGTTACATAAGCGAACGTAACCTATCTATATCTAAGGCGCCATGACTGCAACTGCTGTCCTCCACAGGGACGAGCAGAGAATAGCAGAGGAGAGTAGATATCAGATATCCATATGGTCGCAGTGAATAGCAGAAAGGCCAAAACTACACAAACCTAACCCAGACTAACATTACCTAACCAAGCATGGTAGAAACGAACCTAAAGTGTCGAGGGCGACCATTGCTTGTTTCCACAGAGCGTAGCAGAAGACATTAGCACATAGTGGAGCGCAGGAGTCCGCCGAGTAGCAGTTCATAGCACAAATGCCAAATTTGTCCTGCCCTAATCTACCCAAGCATAACATAACCGAACGTAACATAACTCAATCTAACATGCCTACACCACTATCGCTGACCTCCTCAAATCCAAGCAGAATGCACTACAGGAAAGTAAAGAGCAGGAATACGCCGCAATATACTGTATAGCAGTAAAGGTATAGATATCCTAACCATCCAGGCCTAACATAACCGAACCAAATGTAACCAATCCCAACCTAACTTAACTAGCCCACTATTGCTGGCCTCCCCATTGCCTAGCAGGGCATATTAGAGTAGAGTAGAGCGCAGAGGTCCATAGAATTGTAGCTAATAGCACGAAAGTCAAAGATATCCTAATATAACCCAAACAAACCAAACCGAACCAAACGTAGCATAGAGCAGCTCAACGCGTCGCTGCCACTATTACTGGCCGCCCCACAGCATAGCAGAGAATAGCAGATGACACTAGAGCGCAGAAATCAGCCGAAAGGCAGTGCATAGAACAAAAGTCAAAGTTCTCCTAACGGAGCCAGACATAACCTGACCTGACAAGACGTAGAATATCTAAACCTAACCAGTCGTGACCTCCATTGCTGACCTCCCCAGAGCCAAGCAGAACATATAATAGCACCGTAGGGCGCAGAAATAAACCGAACAGCAGTGTAGAGCACAAAAGTCAAAGATCTCTTATTCTTACATAATCAACCGTAGCATGACAAAACGTCATGTAGCTCAAACCAAATTGCCGAGACATCAATTGCTGGCCACCCCAGAGACGAGCAGGGTATATTAGAGTAACAAAGAGCGCAGAAATTCGCCGTATAGCAGTTTAGAGCACAAAGATCGAAGTTATCCTCTACAAACATAACCAAACGTAGCATAACCAAACCCAGCCTAACATTGCCTAACGTACCGCCGCCACTATTGCTGGCCTCCCAAGTGACGTGCGGAACATATTAGAGGGTAGTAGGGCACACAAATCCATAGAACCGCAGTGCACAGCAGAAAAGTCAAAGATGTCCAACGCCATACCATGCTAACGTTAACTAAACCAACGCTACCTGACACAGCCTGACGTGCAACGGCCACTACTTCTGAAATCCCCAGAGCAAAGCAGAGCATGCTAGAGCGCAGTAGGAAGGAGATATTCACCGAGAAGCAGGTTGTAGCTCAAAAGTCAAAGCTTCCATATCCTAACGTAACCAATCGTAATGCTGCCATACGTAACCAAACTGAACCTAACGTCCCGCCACCGATATTGCTGATCTCGCCAGAGCCAAGCGGACCATGTTAGAGTGGTGTAGAGGGCAGAAGCCCACAGAATTGTAGTGTACAGCAGAAAAGTCTAAGACATCCAAACCCAACCGAAACAAACAAAACCTAATCTGACGTAACCAAACACAACATAACGTGCTGCGACCGCTATTACTGGCTGCCCAGGCCCTAGCAGATTGGAGTGGAGCACAGTAAAGGGCACGATTCCACCTAATAACTCTCTATTGCGCGAAAGCCATATATACTCTAACCAAACTTTGCCTAGCCTATCCCAACCAAACGTAACCTGACTCAACCTAGCGTGCCAATAACACCATTGCTGGCATTCCGATAGTCGAGCAGAGTATAGTAGAGCAATGTGGAGCGCAGAAATCCACCGAATAGCGTTTACAGCACAAATGTCGGAGCTACCCTCCCCTAACCAAGTTAAAGGTAACGTAACCATACGCAACCTAACTCAAACGAACGTGCCGAAGCCGCTACAGCTGGCTTCCACATAGACAAGCAGAATATAACAGAGATCAGTAGATCGCACACATCCGCCGAATAGCAGTTTACGGCACAATAGTCAAGGTCATCCTAACCAAAATTAACCAAACCTAACCATACGGAACGTAACCTAATTCGAGTGAACGTGACACGAACACTACTGCTGGCCTCCCCAGAGACAAGCAGAGCATACTCGAGCACAGTAGACCGCAGAAATACACCACACACCAGTGTATAGACCAAAAGTCAAAGCAATCGTTTCTTAACCTAACCAATCTTGACATAACCGAACGCAACGTATCTATGCCTAACGTGCCGAGACCACTACTGCTGGCCTAATCGTTGCCTAGCAGGAACTATTAGAGAACTGTAGAGAGCGGAAGTTCACCGTATAACCGCGTATAGCGCAAAAGTCAAGGCTATTCGGTCCAAACCTAGCCATACGTAACGTAACCGCACGATACATAACTCAACCTAACGAGCCGCGGCCACTAATTCTGGCATCCCCAGAGCAAAGCGAAGAATATGACATCACAGTCGAGCGCCAGGAATACACCGGATAGCAGTGTATACCACAAAAGTGAAAGCCACCCAGACCAAACCAGACTGAACCTAACCAAACGCAGCTTAAATAACCCAACACGCCGAAACAACAATTGCTGGCATCCCCAGCCGCGCGCAGAGCATGTTATAGAACAGTACAGCACAGGTATCCACCGGATAGCAGTGTGTACCGCATAAGTCGAAGTTATCCTATGCTAACCTAACAGAACGTGACATAACCAAACGTTACCTAACACAACCCAACGTTAAGCCACCACCATTGCTGGTCTACCAAGAACCATGAAGAACATATTAGAGGAGAGTGGAGCGCAGAAGTCGACAGAATCGCAGTGACCAGCAGAAAAGTGTCAGATATCCATTCCTAACCAAAACTAACATAACATAACCTGACGTAGCCAAGCGAAGTTTAAGGTGCTGCGACTACCATTGCTCGTAAGCAAGGGTATAGCAGAAAAGAATAGAGCACAGTAGCGGGCAGGAATCCATCGAATAACTATGTATTGCACGAAAGTCAAGGCTATCCTTGCCAAACATACCCCAACCCATCCTAATCAAACGTAACATGTCGCAACCTAGCGTGGCAGGAACACTGTTGCTGGCACCCCGACAGTCGATCAGAGTATAGTAGAGCAGTGTAGAGCGCAGGAATCCACCGGATAGCAGTGCATAGCACGAAAGTCGAAGCTACACCGTCCTAACATAACCAAATGTAACACAAACCGAAGCAACATATTCCTGCCGCACGTTTCGAGACCACCACTGCGGGACTCTCCATCGCGTAGCGGAACATATGAGTGGAGAGTAGCGCGCAGAAGTCCATTAAACGGCAGCGTAATGAACAAATGTCGAAGACATCGTAGCCTAACCCAATCCATCCTAACCAAACCAAAAGTAACCTAACTCAACCTAACGCGCCGCGGCCGTCATTTCTGGCCTACCCAGGGCAAAGCAGAGAATATTATATAACAGTAGAGCGCAGGAATCCACCGTATAGCTGTGTACAGCAAAAGAGTCAAAGCCATCCTGTCCAAACCAGACCTTACCTAACCTGCCCGTATCAAACGTAACCCAACACAACCTATCGTGCCATGGCCGCCATTGCTGGCCTCCCAGAGAAGAGTACAGTATAGTAGAGCAAGGGAGACCGAAGAAGTCCACCGAATAGCAGGATATAGCGCAAAAGTCTAGGTCATCATATCCTAATATAGCCGAACGCAACATAGCCAAAGGTAAACTAACTGAACCTATCCGACTTACACCAATATTGTTGACATCCCCAGAGTCACGCAGAGTATATTAGAGCATAGTAGATGACAGAAATCTGGGGCGTTGCAGAGCAAAGCACAAAAGTTAAGGTAAACCTAACCTAGACTGACCAAACCTAACCGAACCAAACGTAGTCTACCACAGCATAAGGTTCCGAGACCATAATTGCTGTCCTTCCCAGAGCCAACAAGATCATATCAGATCACAGTGGAGCGCAGAAATCCACCGAATAGCAGTGTACAGCACGAAAGCCAAAGCTATCGTCTCCTAACCAATCCAAACACATAATAGCCATACTTATACCACCTTAACATAACGTGCCGCGATCAGTGTCGCTGGACGCCTCATAGCCAAGCAGAGCATAGTAGAGCGCATCAGAGCACACAAATCCTCCGAACAGCCGTGTACAGCGCAAAAGACGAAGATGTCCTCTCCTAGCCTAACCAAACGTAGCACGACCAAACGTTGCCTAACTACAGCTAACCACCCTGAAACGTCATTGCTGACCTCCCCAGAGTCAAGCAGGGTATACTGGAGCACAACAGATCACAGAAATCCGCGGCGCTGCAGTGCAAGGCACAAAAGTAGAAGATAACCCAGCCTAGCTTGGCCTAACCTGACCCAAACGAATGTAGCGTAACTCAGAATTAGCTTCCGAAATCTCTATTGCTGACCTTCCCAGAGCCAAGCAGAGCATATCAGATAACAGCTGAGCGCAGAAATCCTCCAAATAGCAGTGTGTTGCACAAAAGTGAAAGCTATCCTCTCCTAACCTAACCAATCGTAACATAACCAAATGTAACCTAACTCAACCTAACGCACAGCGGCCACTATTGCTGGCCTCCTCAGTGCCGAGCAGAGTCTAATATATCATAGCATACCGCAGAAGTCCATCGAATAGCAGTATATAGCAGAAAAGTCAGTGCTATCCTGTCCTACCATGGCCAAACGTGGCGTAACCAAACGTAGCCTAAATCAAACTGACCTACCGGGAACATTATTACTGGCTTCCCGAGAGTCGATCAAGGTATAGTAGGGCTATGTAGAGTGCAGAAATCTACCGAGTAGCAGTGAACAGCACAAAAGTCAATGCTATGGTCTCCTAACCCATCCAGACGCAATATAACCAGACGTACACTAACCTAACCTGACGTGACGAGACCATTATCGCTGGCCACTTCGTAGCCAAGCAGAGCATATTAGAGCGCAGTAGAGCGCAAAAATACACCGGAAAGCAGTGTATAGTTCAAATGTCCAGGCTATCCTAACCCAACCCGTCCTAAGTTATCCTAACCAAACGCAATCGAACTCAACCTAACGTGCCGCGACCTGTATTGCTGGCCTCCACGGAGTCAAGCAGGTCGTAATAGCGGAGAGCAGAGCGAAGGAATCAAGAGAATCGCAGTGTAGAGCAGAAAAGTCGAAACTAACCGAACCTTACCAAAGATAGCACGACATAGCCAAACATATCATATTGCAGCCTAGTGTACCGTGACCACTACTCCTGGCTTACCGGGTGCAAAGCAGGAAATACTAGAGCACAGGTAGAGCGCAGAAGTCGACCGCAATGTGGAGTACAGGGCAGAAGTCAAAGATACCGCAACGTAACCCAATCAAGCCGAACCAAACGAAGCGTTACCTAACGCAACCATGCGCGCAGCGGCCATTATTTCTGGCCTCGCCCGTGCAACCCACAGCACATTAGATCAGAGCAGTGGGCAGAAAACCACAGAACAGCAGCTCATAGCACAAAAGTCGTAGCTACCTTCCCCGAGCCTAGCCAATTGTAACAAACACAAACGCAACGTACCACAAAACAACGTGCAGCGACCACTATTGCTGGCCTAATAATGGTCGAGTAGAGTAGAGAAGAGTTACATAGGGCGTAGGAATGAAGTGAATATCAGTGTATGTCACAAAAGTGGGTGCTACTCTATCCTAACCTATCCAAACGTAATAGAAGCAAACGTAACCTAACTTAACCTAACGTGCCGAGACCACTATTACTGGAATCCCCAGAGCCAAGCAGGACACACTAGTGCACAGTAGCGCGCAGGAAGCCATGAAAGAGCAGCGAACAGCGCAAATGTCAAATATACCCTAACCTTTCCTGACTAAACCTAACACAACCAAACGAAGAGAAACTAAACCTAACAAGCCGAGTCCACGATTGCTGGCCTCCGCGTCGCCAATCAGAACATATTAATGGAGAGTAAAGCGCAGAAATCCATGGAATCGCAGCGTGTAGCAGAAGGGTCGAAGCTAACCAATCCTATCCCAAACAAATATAACCCTACAAAACGATGCATAACCCAAAAAAACGAGCCGCGACCGCTGTTGCTGGACAACCCAGGGCCAACCGGAATACAGCAGAGCGCAGTAGAGCGTAGAAACCATGGAATAACTGTGTATACCACGAAGGTAAAATATATCCAAACCTAACACAAGCAAACATGGCCCGACCAAGAGCAGCATAACTAATCCTAACGTATCGAGGCCTCTATTAATGGCCACCTCAGGAGCGAGGAGAGGATAGTAGCGCAATGTGGAGCGTAGGAATCCACCGAATAGCAGTGTATAGCTCAATGGTCAAAGGTACGCTGACCAAACCTAACCTAACCTTACCCAGCGCAATGTAACATAGCGGAGCCTAACGTGCCGCGACCACTATTACTGGCGTCCCCAGTGACAAGCAGAATACCGTAGGGCGCAGTAGACACCGGAAGTCCATAGAGTAGCAGTGTAGGGCACGAAAGTCAAAGCTATTCCAACCTAACGCAAAGAAACTTAACCCGACCAAACGTAATGTAACTCAAACTTTCGTGCCACGACCACTATTGCTGACCTTACCGGAGCCGAGCAAAATATACTAGAGCAGAGTTGAGCGCATAAGGCCACCGAATAGCAGTGTACAGCGCAAAAGTCAAAGCTGCACTTGCCTAACCTAGCCATACATAGCATAACCTAACGAAGCCTAGCTCCACCTAACCACCCTACACCACTATTGCTGACATACCCTAAGCCAAGCAGAATATGCTAGAGCACAGTATGTCATAGAAATATGCGGCGCTGCAGTGTAAAGCACAAAAGAAGAACAACGTGGCCCAACCTGACCCAACCTGAGCCAACAAAACGTAGCCTCACACAGCATAAGGTGGCGAATTCACTACTGCGGTCCTTCCGAGATACAGGCTCAACATATTAGAGCATATTAGTGTGCAGGAATCAGCGGAATAACTGTGTATAGCGCAAAAGGCGAAGTTAGCATCTCCTAACCGATCCAATCATAAAGTAACCAAACATACCCTAACTCAACCTAACTTGACGCGACCACTATTGCTTCCCTTCCCAAAGCTTAGCAGAAAATATTACAGGAGTCTAGAGAGCAGAAATCCATGGAATCGCAGTGTACAGCGGAAGAGCCAGAACTATTCGGACCAAACCCAAACAATCGTAACATATCCAAACGTAACCTTACTAAGCCTAGCGCACCGAGACCTCCATTTCTTACCTGCGCAGCGCCAAGCAGAATATACTTGACAGCATTAGAGCGTAGAAATACACCGCATTGGAGCGAATAGCACAAAAGTCGACGATAAGCTGACCAAACCTAACCGAATCTAACATAACCAAGCGTAACATAACACAACCTGACGTGCCACGACCACAACAGCTGGAACCCCAGAGAAAAGCGGACAATGATAGATCACTGTAGAGCAGGGAAGAGCAGAGGATATCTGTGCTGAGCGCAAAAGTCGTAGATATCCCAACCTGTCCCAACTTAACCTAACCTTACCGAACGTAATCTAACTCAACCTTTCGTGTCGCGACCAGTATTTCTGTCCTCCACAGGGTCAAGCAGAGCATATTAGAGGAGAGTAGAGAGCAGAAATTCAACGAATAGAGGCGTATAGCACAAAAGTCAATACTACCCAGTCCTAACCTAACCAAACATGACACAAGCTGTCGTAACTAAACACAACCTGACGTGCCACGACTGACATTGCTAGCCTCACGCGAGCTAAGCACAGTGGAGCAGAGTAATGTAGAACACTGGTATCCGCCGAATAGCAGTGTATATCACAAAAGTCGAAACAATTATGTCCTAACGTGGACAAACGTAACATAGCTTCATCTAACGTACCGAGACCATTATTGCTGGCATCCACAGAGGCAAGCAGAGCATGTTGGAGAACGGTAGGGCGCAGAAATCCACCGAATGGTAGTTTATATCACAAAAGTCGAAGATGTCCCTGCCTAACCTACTCAAACGTAACGTAACCTAAAACAGCGTAGCTCAACCTAACGTGACGCGAGCCCTGTTGATCGCCTCCCCAAAGCCAACAGAGGTATGCTAGAGGAGAGTATGGAGCAGAAATCCATGGAATCGCTGAGTATAGCAGAAAAGACGAAGATATCCATACCTTAGCCAAACAAGTGTAACTCGACCACACGAAGCCTAACTCAACATAATGAGCCGCGACCACTATTGCTGGACACCCCAAAGCCAACCAGAATGCAGTAGAGCGCAGTAGGGCACAGAAACCACAGAATACCTGTGAATACCACGAAAGTCGAAGCTATCCAAACTTAACACAATCAAACGTGGCCTATCCAAACGCAGCCTATCTAAGCATAACGTGTCGAGGCATCTATTAATGACCACCTTAGCGTCGAGCAGAGTATTGTAACGCAATGTGGAGCGTAGGAATCGAACGAACAGCGATGTATAGCACAATGGTCAAAGATACGATGACCAAACCTAACCTAACCTTATCTAACCCAAAGTATCATAACACAGCCCTACGTACTGCGACCACTATTGCGGGCGTCCACAGAGACAAGCAGATATGATAGAGAACTGTAGAGCCCGGAGGTCCATAGGGTAGCAGCGTAGAGCACAAAAGTCAGAGCTATTCTAACCTAACGCAGAGTAACGTAACCCCACCAAACGCAACCTGACACAAGCATTCGTGCCACAACTGCTATTGCTGGCC
>NW_016908325.1:22273-61967 GCF_001483705.2 Eufriesea mexicana | reverse complement strand
CTATCCAGAGCTAAACCAGACTAACGTGAACTAAGCAAACATTGGCTAACAAAACGTAGGGTGTTGAGACCACAATTTCTGGCCCCCCAAAGTCGAGCAGAGTAAAGTAGAGTAACGTAGAGCGCCGAAATCTACCGAATAGCAATGTATAACACGAACGTCAAAGCTATGCAGACATAACCGTAACTAACATAGCATATACAGACGTTGGCTAACACAGCCTAACGCGACGGGGCCACTATTGCTGGCCTCCCCAGAGCCCAGCTAAGTATAGTAGAGCACAGTAGAGCGCTGAACACCACCGAAAAGCAGCGTACAGCGCTAAAGATGAAGTTATATGAACCTAACCTGACCTAACATAACCTAGCCTAACCAAGCGTAGCCTAAATCAAACTAACGTGACGGTACCACTGTTACTGGCCTCGCCAGAGTCGAGAAGAGGATAGGAGGGCCACGTAGAGCGAGGAAATACGCCTAATAGCAGTGCACAGCACAAAAGTCACAGCTACACTACCCTAACCTGTCCAAACGTAGTACCGCCAAACGCATCCTAGCGCAACCTAACGCGCAGACACCGCTATTTCTGGTTCCCCAGAGCCGAATAGAGCAAACTAGAGCACACTAGAGCGCAGAAATCATCCGCACTGCAGTGCGCAGCACAAAAGTCAAAAACCACCTATCCAAACCCAGACAAACTTAACATAACCAAACATAACCTAACCCCACATAACGCGATGCGGCCACCATTTCTGTCCTCCCCGGGGCCAAGCTGAGCGTATTAGATCCCAGTGGAGTGCAGCAATCCTCCGAATATCAGTGTATAGCGCAAAAGTCAATGCTATCCTCTCCTAACCCAACCAATTGTGACAATAGCTAACGTAACCGAACTCAATCTAGCATGCCGCGACCACTATACCTTGCATCCACGGAGGCCAACTAAGGATATTACAACATAGTAGAGCGCAGAAATCCAGCGAACTACAGCGTATAGCGCAATGGTCATGGCTACACTCTCCTATCCAAATCAATCCACACATACACAAACGTTACCTAAGTCAACCTAACATGCAGCGACAACTATTTCTGGCCTCCCCAGAGTCGACCATAGTGTAGTAGAGCACACTAGAGCGCAGAAACCCACCGATTAGCAGTCTACGCCAGAAAAGTCAAAGCAAGACCGTCCGAACCGTACCAATTATAACGTAACCAAACGCAACCTAATTCAACCTATCGTGATGCGACCACAATTGCTAACCTCCCCAGAGCCAAGCGGAACATATTAGAGAGGAGTATATAGCAGATACCAATGCAATCGCAGATTCTTGCAGAAAAGTCGAAGCTACTCAAACCTAACCATAGCAAACATAACTTAACCAAACGTAGCCTAACTCAACCTAACGTGCCGAGACAACAATTACAGTCCTCCCCAGAGCCAAGCTGAGCACTCTAGGCCGCAGTATAGCGCAGAAGTTATCCGGGTAGCAGTGTATAGCGCAAAAGACAGTGACAATCTCTCCTACCTTAACCAAGCGTAGCATAAACAGACACAGCCTATCTCCGCCTCATAGCCCTACGCCACTATTGCTGACATCCCCACAGGCGAACAGAATATACTAGAGCACAGTAGATCGCAGAAGCCCGCGGCGTTGCAGTGTAAAGCACAATAGTGGAGACAACCAAACATAACCTGGCCTAAACTAAACAAACCAAACGTAGCCTAACTCAGCAAAAGGTGCGGAGACTTCTATTGCGGTCCTTCCCAGAGTCAAGCTGAGCATACCGAATCAGGGTGGGAGCAGGGATCCACCGTATAGTACTGTATAGCATAAGACTCAGAGAAATCCTCTCCTAACCTAACCAATCGTGATGTAACCAATCGTATCCTAACACAAAATGACGCGTAGCGACCACTATTGCTGGCCTCCCCGTGATCAAAGAGGATACAGTGTAGCAATGTAGAGCGTAGGAATTCGCCAAATATCAGTGTATAGCTCAAAAGTCAAAGCTATCCCATCCTAAACTGTCCAAATATAACATAAACGATCGCAACATAACTCAATCTACCGTGACGCGAACACCATGGCTGGCCACCCCAGAGCCAATCAGTACATATTAGAGGAGAATAGAGCGCAGAAATCCGTAGAATCGCGGAGTATAGCAGAAAAGTCGAAGCTATCCAAAAGTAACCCATACAAACGAAACCTAGTCAAACGTAACATACCTCCAACTAACGTGCCGAGACCACTATTACTGGCATACCCTGAGTCCAGTAGAGTATAATACCGCAATGTAGGGCGTAGAAAGCCACCGAATTGCAGTGTATAGCACAAAAGCCAACTCCAACATATCACAAGCCATTCAAACCTAATATCTTCAAACGTAACATATCTTATCCTGACGAGCCCAGACCACTATCGCTGGCCTCCCGAGATCGAAGCTGAGCATATTATATCGCAGCAGAGCGCAGAAATTCACTAAATAACAGTGTACTGCACAAAACCAAACATAACTTAACCTAACGTAGCAAAATCAGACGTAATCTAGCTCCACCGAACAGACCCACACCGCTATTGCTGACCTCCCAGAAGGAAAGCAGAATATACCAGAGCACAGTGGATCAGAGAAAACTGCCGCACTGGTGTGTTCAGCAGAAAAGTCAATGATACCCTTACCTAACCTGGACTAACCTTCCCTAACCAAACGTAGTCTACCTCAACATGACGTACCAGTACCAGTATTGCTGTCTTTCCCGCAGCCAAGCCGAATACACAAGGTCACTGTATAGCGTATGTATCCACCGGATTGCTGTGAATAGCACAAAAGTCATAGATACCATTTCCTAGTCTAAACCAATTGTAACATACCCAAAGGTAACCTAACTCAACCTAACGCAAGGCGACCACTATTGCCAGCCTCTCCAAGGCAAAGCAGAACTTAACAGAGGAGTGTCGATAGCAGAAGTCCACAGAATCGCAGTGTATAGCAGAAAAGTCAAAGCTATCCAAACCTAGCCCAAGCAAATGTAGCCTATTCAAACGGAGCTTAACTCAACGTGACGAGCCGCGACCACTATTGCTGGACGCCCCAGGGCGAAGAAGAATAACGTTGAGCGCAGTAGAACGCAGAAATCGACCGAAAAACAATGTATACCACGAAAGTCAGAGCCATCCAAGCCTTACACAAGCAAACATGCCCTAACCAAACGTAGGATAACTGAACGTAACGTGCCATGGACACAACTAATGTCCACCACAGGGTCGAGCATAGCAGAGCGGAGCAATGTAGAGCGTAGAAATCCATCGAATAGCAGCGCATAGCACAAGAGTCAAAGATATCCGGTCCGAACCTAACCTATGCTAACCAAGCCAAACGTAACATAACAATGCCTAACGTGCCGCGACCACTATTGCAGGCGTCCCCAGACACAAGCAGAATATGATGGAGCGCAGGAGAGTCCAGAAGGCCACCGCATGGCAGAGTACAGCAAAAAAGTGAAGGACAACCTAACCTAGCCGGAACGAACGTAACCTAATGAAATGTAACCTATCTCTACCTAACGCGCCGCGGCCACTATTTTGGCCTCCACAAAGCAAAGCAAATCTTACCAAACCACAGTAGAGCGCAGAAATGCACCTAAAAACAGTGCATAGCACAAAGCTCAAAGCTGCCCTATCCTAACCTAATTGAACATGACATAACCGAACGTAACCTAACTCAACCTGACAGCACCACACCACTATTGCTGACCTCCCCAGAGCCAAGCAGAACATATTAGGGCACAGTAGATCGCAGAAATCCACAGAATAGCAGCGTACGGCACAAAGGTCAAGGCAACCCTCCCCTAACCTAACCTAACCTCACCTAACCAAACGTTACCTAAATCAACCTGACGTGCAACGACCACTATGTCTGGCCTAGCCAGAGACGAGCAGAGTATGGTAGAGAAATGTGGAGCGCAGAAATACACAGAATTGCAGTGTATAGCGCAAAAGTCAAAGTAATCCTGTCATAGCTTAGCAAAACGTAACGTAACCAAACGCAAGATTATCGAACCTAACGAGCTCAGACCACCATTGCTGGCCTCCCCATTGCCAACCAGAAAATACTGGAAGAGGGTAGAGCGCAGAAGTTCATATAATGGCAGTGTATAGCAGAAATGTTAATGCTATCCTTGCGTGGCCCAAACAAACCTAACGTAACCAAACGTAACCAGACTGTAACTAACGTACGTGATCGCCATTGGTGCCATCCACAGAATCAATCGGAACATACTAGGGCACACCAGAGACCAGAAATCCACTGAATATCAATGTATAGCACAAAAGTCAAAGCTATCTCCACCTACCGAAACCACACCTAACATTACCGAAAGTAGCCTACCCAAATCTAGCGTGCCGAGACCACTATTACGGACCTCGCCAGTACCAAGCAGAGTATAGTGGTGCACCGTGGAGTCCAGAATTCCATAGAACAGCAGTGTTGAGCACAAAGGTCATGGATATCCTAACCTAACCCAACATAACTTAACCTAACCGAACGTAATATAACAATATATAAAGCTCTGCGGCCACATTTTCTGGATTCACCAGAACGAAGCAGGGCATATTACATCACAGTGCAGCTCAGAAATCCACCGAATATATCTGTGTAGCACAAAAGTCATAGATATCCTAACGAAGCCTGACTTAACCTAACTTAATCCAACGTAGACTAACACAACTTAAGGTGCCGATACCAATATTGATGGCCCTCCCAAAGCCAAGCTGAACACATTAGAGCACAGTGGATAGCAGAAATCCACCGAGTAGCAGAGTACAGCAAAATAGTCAAAGCTACCCCCTTCTAACCTAACCAATTGTAACACATCAAAACCTAACCTAATTCCACCTTACCGCCCTACACCACCATCGCTGGCCACCAAAGAGCCAAGCAAAATATACCAGTGCACAGTAGATCACAGAAATACGCGGCGTTGCACTGTAAAACACAAAATTAGAGATAACGTGACCCAACCTGACCTAACATAACCTAGCCAAACGTAGCCTAACTCAACATAACATGCCGAAACCACCATTACTGTCCTCCACAGAGCCAAGCAGAACATAATAAAGCACAGCAGAGCGCAGAAATCCACCGCATTTCTGTGTACAGCACAAAAGTCGAAGATATCCTATCCTAACCCAAAAAAACGTAACCTAACCAAACGTAACATAACTCCATATAACGCGCCACGGTCACAGATTCTGTCCTCCCCAGAGCAAAGCAGAGCATATTAAATCTCAGTGGAGCGCAGAGATTCACCGAAAATCGGTGTATAGCCCGAAAGTCAAAGCCATCCTCTCCTAACCTATACAATCGCAGCACAACCGCGCGTAACCGAACGCAACCGAACGTGCAGCGACCACGATTGCTGGCCTCCCCGGAGTCGAGCAGAGTATAGTCGAGCAGAGTAGAGCGCAGAAACCCGCCGAATAGCAGTCTATCCCAAGACCATCAGACCTAACCAAACCCAGCCAATACAAACATAGCCTAACCAAAAGAAACACAGCTCAACCAAACGCGCCCAGCCCACTATTGCTGTCCTCCCCAGAACCAAGGCGGGAGTATTAGAGCACAGTACACGGCAGAGGTTCACCGAACTGCAGTATATAGCACAAAAGTCAATGCTATCCTCTCCTAGCCTAACCAAACGTAGCATATACCAAACTAACGAGCCGGGCCATTACTCCTGCTCTCGCCAGAGTCTAGCACAGTATACGAGAGCAATGTAGAGTGTACATATCCGCCGAAAGCAGTGTATTGCACAAAAGTCATAGCTATCCGAACCTAGCCCAAGCTAACGTAACCAAACCAAACGTGGCCAAACTCAAAGTAACGTGCTGCGAACACATTTGCTGGCCTCCCCAGGGCCAAGCAGAACATAGTATAGCACAGTCGAGCGCAGAAATCCTCCGATTAGCAGTCTATAGTACGAAGGTCGAATATAACCTGACCGAGCTTAACCTAGCCGAACCTAACAGAACGTAACATAAGACAAACTAACGTGCCGAGACCACTATTGCTGGCGTCCCCAGAGCCAAGCATGTAATACTGGAACACAGTAGAGCGCAGAAATCCGTGGAGTGAAGCGTGTATCAAAAAAGTCTATGCTATCCTATCCTACCCTCACCGCACGTAACATATCCAAACGTAGCCTTGCCCAACCTGACGTGCCGAGGCCACAACTGCTGGCCTCCCCTGCGCCAAGCAGAATATAATACAGCAGAGCGTAGCGCAGAAATCCACCGCATTACAATGTATAGCACAAAAGCCATAGACATCCAAACCTAACCTCTACTACACCTAACCAAACCAAACGTAACATTTCTCTCAGTAACTTGCCGCGGCCATTGCACAGGCTCTCGCCAGAGCCAAGCAGAACGTAGTAGAGGGCTGTAAATCACAGGAATCCATCGAATAGCAGTCTATAGCACGAAAGTCAAAGCTACCCTAATCAAACATAACATAACCCAACCCAACCAAATACAACATAACACAACGTAACGTGCCACGACCACTGTTACACGAACCCCCTGAGTTGGGCACAGTACAGTAGAGCAATGCGGAGCGCAGAAATCCACCGAACAGCGGTGTATATCACAAAAGACAAAAAAATCATAATCAGACGATGCTAACCTAACCTAACGAAACGTAACATAGCCCAACAAACGTGCCGAGACCACTATTGCTGGCCCACCCAGGGCCAAGCAGAATATAGTGGAACGCAGTCGAGCGCAGGACATTCCGTGTAGCAGTGTATAACACGAGGGTCAAAGAAAACCTTGCCGAGCTTAGACTACCCTAACCGAACCAAACGTAGCATAACAGAACCTAACTTGCCGAGACCACTATTGCTGGCCTCCCCAGAACCAAGCAGAGAGTAGTGGAACACAGTACAGCGCAGATGTCCGCGGACTATCGTGTATATCGCAAAGGTCAATGCTATCGTATCCCAAACTCAACAAACGTAACATAACCTAACGTAGCATGGCTCAAGCTGTCGTGCCGAGACCACTATTGTGACACTCTACGCAGCCAAGCCGAATATACTGGAGCACAGAAGGGCGCAGAAATCCACCGTATTTCTGTGAATAGCACAAAGGCCGTAGATATCATGACATTACCTGATCAAGCCAAACCCGGCCGAACGCAGCATAGCACAACATAACCTGCCGCGACCACGCCACCTGTCCACCGCAGAGCCAAACAGAATGTAGTACAGCACTGTTGATCACAGAAACCCACCGAATAGCAGCGTACGGCACAAAAACCAAAGCTGTTCTATCCTAACACTACCAAACTTAGCATAAGCAAATGTAGCGAAGCTCAGCCTAACGTGCCGAGACAACACGTGTTGGTCTCCCCAGAGACAAACAGAGCATATTAGAGAACACTAGATTGCAGAAAACCACCGAAGAGCAGTGTATAGCACAAAAGTCATAGCAATCATATCCTTATACATCCAAACTTAACATAACAAAACGTAATATAACAAAGCCTAGCGTGCCGCGAACACTACTGCTGGCCTACACAGGGCAGAGCAGAATATGGTAAAGCAGTGTCGATCGCAGGAATCTTCCGAATAGCAGTGTACAGAAGGGAAGTCAAGGATAACGTGACTGAACTTAACCTAACATGACCTAACCGTACGTAACATATCCCAACCTGACTTGCCGAGACCACTATTGCTGGCCCCGCAAGGCCAAGCAGAATATGCTACAGCACAGCAGAGCGCAGAAGTCAACGGCATTGCAGTGTGTAGCACAAAAGTAAAACGTATCCTGACCTAACCTGACCTATCCAGGCCTAGCCTGACCTATCCTGACCTAACCTGACCTACCCTGACCTAACCTAACCACTCCAAACGTAGTGTATCTCACCGTAACGTGACGAGTCCAATGTTGCTCGCCTCCCAAGGGACAAGAATATCATGTTAGAGCACAATAGAAAGCAGTAATCCACCGAAGAGCAATGTATAGCGCTAGAGTCAAAGCTATCCTAACCAGAAATAGGCTAACCTAAACTAACCAATCATAACATATCTCAACCTAACGTGGCGCGAACGGTTTTGCTTGCCGCCCGAGATCCCAGCAGAGTACTCTAGAGCAATGTAGGGCTCAGAAATCCGCCGCACAGTAGTGTATAGCCAAGGGCCAAAGAAATCCTCTCCAAACATTGCTAACCTGCCGTAACGAAGAGTAACATATCCCAAACCAACGTGCCGAGACCACTATTGCATGCCACCACTGAGCCAGGCAGCACATATTAGAGCACTGTAGCGAGCAGAATTCCACCGAATAGCAGTGAATGGCACAAAAGTCTAAGCTATTCTATCCTATCCTAGCCAAACGTAACATAAGCAAACGTAGCCAAACACAACATAGCGTCCCGTGACCACTATTGCTGGCATGCTCAGTGCCAAGCAGAATATACCAGAGCACAGTGGAGCGCAGAAATCCACCGCAATGCAGTGCGTAGCACAATAGTCACACATACCCTGGCCTAAGCTGTCCTAACCTAACCTATCCAGACAGAGGGCAACACAACTTATCGCGGCGAGGTCAACATTGCTGGCCCTCCCTGAGCTAAGCAGAATATATTCGAGCACAGTAGAAAGCAGGGATCCACATAATAGCAATGTATTGCGCAAGAGTCGAGCCTATCGCATCCTAACGCAACCAAACGTAACGTAACGAAACGTAACATAACCCATACCGTAGTTCCGAGGACACTACGTCTGGCGCCCACAGAACCAAGCAGAAAATACTAGAGTAGAAAATACTTGGCTCGCCAGAGCCAAGGAAGGCATATTAGAGTAATGTCGAGCGCAGAAGTCCACCGCAATGCAGTGAATAGCACAAAGACCGCGGATATCCTAAACTAACCTGACCTAACTTAATCCAAGCAGACGCAGCATATCTCAAAATGACCGGCCGCCACCACTGCTCCAGGCCTCCCCAGAGCCAAACAGAATGTAGTAGAGCACAGTAGATCACAGAAATCCAAGTAACAGCTGTGTATAGCACAAAAGTCAAAATTAACTGCCCTAAGCGAACCAAGCGTAACATACAAACGCAACCTAAATAAACATAACAAGATGACACCACTATTGCTGGCCTCCATAGAGACAAGCAGAATGTACAATAGCACAGTAGAGCGCGAGAATCCACCGCATTGCAGTGGATGGCACAAACGCCGTGGGTATACTAGCCTAACCTCACGTAATCTAACCTTATCGAGCGTAGCATGGCTCAAGGTAACGTGCCGCGACCACTGCACCTGGCCTCCCCAGATATAAGCAGAATGTAAAGGAGCGCAATAGATCGCAGAATACCCCGAATAACAGTGTATTGCACAGAAGTGTGAGCTATCTTTACCAAACATTGCCTAACCCTACAGACCCAATCATATTATAACTCAACCTAACTTGCCACGGCCACTATTGCTCGCCTCCACAGAGCCGTGCGGAGTATAGTAGAGCAATGTAGAGTGCGGGAATGCGCCGAATAGCAGTGTATAGCACAAAACTCAAAGAAATCCTAACCAGACCAGCCCAACCTAGCCCAACGATACGTAACCCAGCTCAACCAAACCAGCCGAGACCACTACTACTTGTCACCACATAACGAAGCACAGCATATTAGAGCACTCTAGAGCACAGAAATCCTCCGAATAGCAGTGCATAGCACAAAAGTGAGAGTAGCCTATCCTAACCTATCCAATAGTAACATACCCAAACGTAAGCTTATTCAACCTAGCATGACGAGACCACTATTACTGGCTTCCACATAGGCAAACAGAATGTACTAGGGCACAGTAATGCGCAGAGGTCCAACGAATTGCAGTTTATAGCAAAAAGGTCAAAGATAACCAATCCATACCCGACGTGACCTAACTTAACCAATCGTAGCCCAACTCAACATAGCGAGACGCGACCACTATTTCTGGCCACCCCAGGGCCATGCAGAATACAGTAGAGTACAGTGGAATGCAGAAATCCACCGAAAGTCGGTGTAGAGCTCGAAAGTCAAAGGTATCCCAACCTAACCAGGCCCAACCTAACCAAACCAAACGTAGCGTAGCTCAACATAACGTGCCGCGACCACTGCTGCTGTCATTCCAGGAACCAAGCAGAACATACTACAGCACTCTATATCACAGAAATGTATCGAATAACAGTGTATAGCTCGAATGGCAAAGCTATGCTTACCAAACTTAACCTAACCTAGCCAATCGAAACGTAACATTGCCCATCCTAACGTGCCACGTCCACAATTGCTGGCCACCTTAGAGTCGAGCAGGGTATAGTAGAGTAATGTTGAGCGCAGAAATCCACGGAACAGCAGTGTGCAGCACAAAAAATAGGAAACCCTAACCAGACATTCCCACCCTAACTTAACAAGACGTAACCCTAATCAACCTGAAGTACCGAGACCACCATTTCTGGACACCACAGAGCAAAACAGAATATATTAGAGTACAGTGGATAGTAGAAATCCACCGTATAGCAGTGCATGGCACAAGAGTCAGAGCTATCCTCTCCTAACCTAACCAACCCTAACATAACCAAACGTAACCTATCCCCACCTAACAGCCATACACCACTGTTGCTGACCTCCACAGAGCCAAGCAGGATATACTAGAGCACAGTAGATCACAGAAATCCGCGGCGTTACAGTGTAGAGCACAAAGTCAAGGGTATCATTACATAACCTGTTCTAACCTTAGCAGACGAAACGCAACCTAGCTCAATATAACGTGCAGCGACCACTATTGCTGCCTTCCCCAGAGTCGAGCAGAGTATAGCAGAACAATGTAGGGCGTAGAAATGCAGCGAATAGCAGTGCACATCAGTAAATGCGACGCTATCCTGTCCTAATCCATCCAAACGTATTAAAACCAAACGTAACATAACTCAGCCTAACGTGCCGGGGCCACTTTTGCTGGCCACCGCCGAGCCAAGCAGAATATACTAGAGAACTGTAGAGGGCAGGAATCGAACACATTTCAGTGAGCAGCAAAGAAGTCAAAGGTATCATGACGGAACCTAACCTAACCTAACCGAACCTAACCTAACCAAACCGGGCTCAACCAAACCTGCCGCGGCCACTACTGCTGGCGTCCCCATAGACCAGCAGAATACGGTAGAGCACAGTAGAGACAAAAGTTCCACCGAGTAACGGTGTACAGCGCAAAAGTCAGAGATATTCAAAGCTAACCCAAACGAAAAAAACCAGAACAAACGTTGCGTGTCTCATCCTAACGCTCAGGGACCACTAATGCTGGCCTCCCAAGACACAAGCAGAGCATATCAGAGCACAGCAGAGCACAGACATCCACCGAATAGCAGTGTATAGCACAAAAGGCGAAGCTACCATTGCCTAACGAAACCAAGCATAACATAACCATACGTAACCTAACCAAATATAACGTGCCTAGACCGCTACTGCTGACTTCCACAGAGCCAACTATGATGTTATATAGCACGGTAGAGCTCAGAAGTACGTCGCATTGCAGTCTAATGCTGAAAAGTCAAAGATATCCTAACCTATCCTGACCTATCCTAGCCCAAACGAACGTTGTCTAACAGAGCATAACGTGCCAGGGCCACTATTGCTCTCATTCCCGGTGCCAAGCAAGCATATTCGCGCACCGTAGGGTGCAGAAATACGCCGAATAGCAGTGTACAGCTAAAAGTCGCAGCTAGCCCCTCCTAACCTAACCAATCGTATCGTAATCAAACGTAATCTGACACAAACTAACAGGACGCGACAGCTATTGCTGTCCTCCCCAGAGACTAGCGGAAGGTATTAGAGGACAGTAGATGGCAGGAATCCATATAATCGCTGTGTATAGCGGAAAAGTCAAAGCTATCCAAACCTAACCCATGTATATACAACCTAACCAAACGAAGCCTAACACAGCATAAGGAGCCGCGACGACTATTGCTGGACGCCCCATGTCCAAGCACATTGCGGCAGAATGCAGCAGAGCGCAGAATTCCAGAACATAACGGTGTGTAACATGAAAATCTGATCCACCCTAGCCTAACACAATCGAGTATAGCCTAGCCAAACTTAGCCTAACTGAACCTAAAGTGACGAGGCAATTATTACTGGCCACACCAGTGTCGAGCAGAGTAAGGTAGAGCAATGTAGAACGTAGAAATCCAGCCAAATAGTAGCGTGTGGCACAAAAGTTGTAGCTACACCATCCTTACATATCCGAACGTAATAACAACATACGTAACCTAACTTATACTAACGAGCCGAGACAACAGTTACTGGAATCCCCAGAGTCAAGTAGAAAGCACAAGAGAAAAGTAGAGCGCAGTAGGCAACAAGGCAGCCGCGAATAACACAAATGTCGAAGATACACTAACATTACCTGACCTAACGTGGCGTAACCAAACGTAGAATAACTTAACCTAACTAGCCGAGACAACAATTGCTGACCACCGCAGAGCCAGGCAGAGCGAATATGAGCAGAGTGGAGCGCAGAAATCCACCGAATAGCAGCGTATCGCACAAAAGTCAGATCTATCCTGTCCTAACGTGACCAAATATAATATAACCAAAAGTAACCTAACCCAAACTAACGTGCCGAGACCACTACTTCTGACCTCCGCAGTGCCAGGCGGAATATGCTAGAGAGCAGTAGAGCGTAGACATCGACAGCTTTGATGTGAACAGCTCAAAGGTCAAAGATATCCTGAATGAACCTAACCCAACCTAACCTAACCAATCGTGACATAGCTCAACCTAACGTGGCGCGACCACTATTGCAGGCTTCCCCAGGGCCAAGCAGAACGTCTTAGAGCACATCAGAGCGCAGAAATCCAACGAAAAGTAGTGTATAGAGCAAAAGTCGAAGCCACCAATGCCAAACATAGCCCAACCTAGCCGATCCAAACTTAATCCAACCCAATCTTCCGTGTCACGACCACAATTGCTGTCCACCTCAGTGTCGAGCAGAGTACAGAAGAGCAATGTAGAGCGCAGAAATGCACCGAATAGCAGTGTATGGCACGAAAGTCAAAGATAACCTACCGAACCGGCCCAAACGTATCGATACCAAACGCAACCAAATCCAATCTAACGTGCCTAGACTACTATTGCTGGCCTCCCCATTGCCAAGCTGAACATATTATAGGAGCGTAGAGCGTAGAATCCCGTGTAAATGCAGTGGATAGCAGAAAAGTCGAAGCTACCGTTACCAGACACACGCTAACCTAACCCAACCAAACGTAACCTAACACGAACTAACGTGCCGAGACCACTATTGGCGGCCTCCACAGAGACAAGCAGAGAATATTAGAACACAGTAGAGAGCAGAAACCCACCGAACAGCAGTTTATAGCACAATAGTAAAAGCTATCATAGCCTAACCTAACCAAACATATCATAACCAAGCGTAACATTTCCCAAGCTAACGTGCCTAGACCGCAGTTGCTGACTTCCACAGAGCCAACTAGAATATACTGGAGCACAATAGTAGCAGAAGTCCTCCGTATTGCAGTGCAAAGCACAAATGTCAAAGGTATCCTAACCTAACACGACCTAACCAAGCCCAACCAAACGTAGTGTAACTCAGCGTAACGTGCCTATGCCACTAATGCTGGCACACCCAGAGACAAGCAGAGCATGCTAGAGCACAGTAGAGCGCAGGAATCCACCGAATGGCAGTGTATGGCACAAAAGTCGAACATATCCTCTATTACCTAACCAAACGTAACACAAACAAACGTAGCGTAATATAACCTGACGTGGCGAGACCACTACTGCTGTCCGTCCCAGAGGCGAGGAGAGTGTTGTAGAGCAACGTAGAGCGCAGAAGCCCACCAACCTCTCTTTAATTAAGGAAGCGAAGCAAAACCCAACTCAAACTAGTAAAACCTAACGTGCTTAGACCACTACCGCTGGGCTCCACAGAGCCAAACATACCATACTATAGCAGAGTAGAGCGCAAGGAATGACAATGTATAGCAGATGAGTCAAAGCTATCCTAACCTGGCACAGTCAAACCTAACCTACACAAACGTAACTTAACACCACCTGACGCGCCGACACCACTATAGCTCTCCTCCGCAGCGCCAAGCAGAGAATATTACAGCACAGTGGAGCGTAGAACTCCACTAAATATCAGTGTATAGCACAAAAGTCAGATCTATCCTGTCATAACCTAATCAACCGTAGCATATACAAACGTTACATAACTAAACCTAACGTGCTGAGACCACTATTGCTGTCCTCTGCAGAGCCAGGCAGAATATGCTAGAGCACAGCAGAGCGTAAAAATCGAACTAATTGCAGTGAATAGCACAAAAGTCAAAGAGACACTGAACAAACCTAAACAAACCTAACATAGCCAAACATAGCATGGCCCAACCCTACATGCCGCGACCACTATTTCCGGCGTCCCAGAGTCAAGCGCAAAATGGTTGAGCGCGCTAGAGCACAGAAGTCCACAGAATATCAGTGTTGAGCACAAAATTCAAACCTATCCCAACCTAACTCAAACAAACCTAATATAACCAAACGTTACCTGATTAAACCTAACGTGCCGCGACCTGTACTGCGGGCCACCACGGGGACGAGCAGAGTATATTAGAGGAGAGCTCAGCGCAGAAATCCGTTGGATCGTAGCGTACAGCAGAAGAGTCGAAGCTATCCGAACATAACCAAAGCTAACGTAACACAACCAAACTTATCCTATCATAACCTATTGTGACGAAACCACTGCTAATGGTTTCCCCAGTGCCAAGCGGAACACAATATAGCACAGTAGAGAGCAGAAGTACACCGCATTACTGTGTACAGGACAGAAGTCAAAGATATCCTCACGTAACACAAGCAAGCCCAGCCTAACCTACCGTAGCCTAAAACAACCTAGCTCGCAGCGGCCAATATTTCCGTCCTCCGTGAGGCAAAGCAGAGCATATTGGACCACTGTAGTGTGCGAAAATCCACCCAAAAGTAGTTTATAGTGCAAAAGTCTAAGCTATCCTAGTCTATCCTGTCCAAACATAACATAGCCAAGCGTAACGTGACTCAAGCTAGCGTGTAGAGGCCATTATTCGTAGCCTCCCCAGAGCAAAGCAGAACATACTACTGCAGAGTATAGCTCAGAAATCCACCGAACAGCAGTGTATAGCGTAAAAGACAAAGCTGCCCCGTTCTAACCTATCCCAACGTAATATAAACAAACGTAACCTTACTTAACCTAATGTGCCGAGACCACCATTGCAGGCCTCTCCAGAGCCGAGCAGAATATACTAGAGAAAAGTAGAGCGCAGAAAGCCAACATATAGCAGTAAACAGCACAAAAGTCAGATGCATCCTAACCTAACTTGTCGCAACCGTACCCAACCAAACGTAGAATAACTCATCCTAACGAGCAGAGGCCTCTATTGCTGTCCTCCTCAGAGCCAAGTAGAACATATCAGAGCACAGTGGTGAGCAGATTTCTACCGAATAGCAGTGTGTAGCACAAAAGCCAAAGCCATCCTAACCAACCGTAGACAATCGTATCATAACCAAACGTAACCTAGCACAGCATATTGTGTCACGACCGCTATTGCTGGCCTCCATATCGCCAAGCAGAACACATTAGGGGAGAGTAGCGCCCAGAAGTCGATAGACTGGCAGTGTATTGCATAAAGGTCGAAGATGCCCTATCATAGCCTGCCCTAAGCTAACATAACCAAACGTAGCCTAACTTAACTTAATGTGCCGAGACTAGAATTGCTGACCTCCTCAGTGTCAGGCGGATAATATTAGAGCATTGTAGTGCGCAGAAAACCACCCTATAGCCGTGTATAGAACAAAATTCAATGTTACCCTATCCTAACATAACCAAACGCAACATAACCATACGTAATATAGCTCAACCCAGCGCGCAGAGACATCTATTGCTGGACTCCGCAGAGCCATACGAAGCATATTAGAGCGGAGCAGAGCGCAGAAATCCACCAAATTGCAGTGTATAGCACTAAAGTCAGAGCTATCCTACTAAAGGTACCCCAACCTAACATAACGACACGAAACCTGACACAACCTGACGTGCCACAACGACTATTGCTGCCCTCATGGGAGCCGAGCAATGTATAGCAGTGTCATGTAGGGCGCAGGAATCGTCCGAATAGCAGCGTATTTCAACGAAGACGGAATTCTCCTAGGCAAACCTAACCAAACGTAACGTACCTCAAACTGACGTGCCTAGACCTCTCTTGCAGGCCACCCCAGAGCCAAGCAGAGTATACTACAGCAAACTGGAGCACAGGAAGCGAACGGATAGCAGTATGTAGCACAAAAGTCAAAGATATCGCAACATAACCTGGCATAACCGAACCTAACCAAACGTAAAATGTCAAACCTAACGAGCCGAGACCTCTATTGCTGTCCTCCCCGGAGCCAATTAGTACATATTAGAGAGTAGCGGCGCGCAGAAATCTACCGAATGGCGGCGTATGGCACAAAGGCCAAAGCCAGCCTAGCGAAACGTAAACAAACCTATCCTAACCATACGTAACATAACGCAACGTGTCGTGCCACAACCGCTATCGCTGGCACCCCCAGCGCCGAGCTGAGTATAGTAGAGCAATGAAGAACGCAGAAATCCATCGAATGGCTGTGGACGGCACAAAAGTTAAAGATATTCTCTCCTAACTTGACCAATAGCATCGTACCCAAACGTAACCTAACCGAAGCTATCGTGCAGCGACCACCAATCCTGGCCTCCAGAGAGACGAGCAGAGCGTAGTAGTGCAGAGTAGGGCATAGAAATCCACCGACAAGCAGTGTATAGCACGAAAGTCGTAGCTATCCTATACAAGCTTAGCCTACCCTAACCTAACTAAGCAAGCGCAACGTAACTCAACCTGACGATCAACGACCACAATTGTTCGTCTCCCCAAATTCGAGCAGATAATAGTAGAGCAATGTGGAGCCCATAAATCCAAAGAATAGCAGTGTAAAGCACAAAGGTGAAAGCCATCACTACCAAACCTAACCCAAGCTAGCCCAGCCAAACGTAACATGTCTCAGCCTATCGTGTCACGATCACTATTGCTGGCCACGTCAGAGTCGAACAGAGTATCGTAGAGCAACGTCGATCGGATAAATCCTCCGAATAGGAGTGCATGGCACAATAGTCAGTGTGATCCTACCCTAACCTAGACAAACGTAACATAATGAAACGCGACCGTATCTTACCTAACGTGCCTAGTACACTATTGCTGTCCTCACCGCCGCGAAACAGAGCATATGAAAGGTGAGCTAGCGTAGAAGGCAAAGGAAAGGCAATGTATAGCAGAAGAGTCAAAGCTATCGTAGCACATCCCAGAAAAACCTAACCTAACCAAACGTAACGAAACTCAACCTATCGTGCCGAGAACACTATTGCAGCCATCCCAGACCAAAGCAGAGCATATTATAAACAGTGGAGCGCAGAAGTCCACCGAATAGCAGTGTATGGCACGATAGCCAAAGTTACCCTATCCCAACTTAAGCAAACGCAACCAAACGCAACCAAATACAACCTAACGTGCCTAGACCACTGTAGATAGCCACACCACCGCCAAGCAGTGAATAACAGAGGAGAGTTGAGCGCAGAAGGCCAAAGAATGGAAATGTACAACATAAGAGTCAAGCTATCCTAACCAAACCCAAACTACATAGCTTAACCAAACGTAACCAAACCCAGACCGAACGTGCCGAGAACACTACTGCTTGCATTCCAGAGCCAAGCAGAGCATGTTGTAGCACAGTATAGCGCAGAAATTCACCGAGCAACAGTGTATAGCACAAAAGTCAGATCCATCCTGTCCTAAACTAGGCAAATTTGACATAACCAAACGTGATCTATCCCAGCCTAACGTGGCGATACCAATATTGCTGTCCTACGCAGAGCCATGCAGAATAAGCTAGAGTACAGTAGAGCGTAGGAATATACCCGACTGAACCGAATAACACAAATGTCAATGATATCCTGTCCAAACCTATCCCAACCTAACACGACCAAACGAAGCATAACTAAACCTAACGTGCCTAGACCATTATTGCTGATATCCACAGGGCCAATCAGAATATACCAGAACACAGTAGAGCGCAGAAATCCGCCGCATTGCAGTGTAAAGCACAAAAGTCATATTTATCCATGGCTTATCCATGGACAGCGCAGTAGAGCGCAGAAATCCGCCGAATAGCAGTGTATGCCAATAAAGATAAAGTTATAACTTCCTAACCTAGCCAATCGTAACATAACCAAACACAACTTTACACAAAGTAACATGCTGAGACCACCATTGCTGCCCTCCCTCAGCCAAGCAAAGCATATTAGAGCACGGTAGAGCGTAGAAATCCACCGAATAGCAGTGCATAGCACAAACGTCAAAGCCATCCTAATCAAACTCTTCCTAATCTTACCACACTAAACGTAGCATAGCTGAACCCGTCGAGCCTAGCCCACCATTGCTGGCCTACCCAGAGCCATGCAGAACATATTAGATCTCAGTAGAGCGCGGCAATACACCGAATAGAAGTGCATAGCACAAATGTCAAAGCCATCCTAACCATACTTTTCCTGACCTAGCCTAACCAAACGTACCCTAACTGAAACTAACGTGCCGAGACCACTGCTGCTGTTTTCCCAGAGCCAATTGGAATATGCCTAGAAAAGTCGAAGCCATGCTAACCTAACTTGTCCTAACCTAACCTAACCAAACGTAGCGTAACTCAACATAACGAGCCGATACCACTATTGCTCTGTTTCGCAGAGCCAAGCTGACCATGTTAGAGTGCCTTAGATTGCAGAAATCCGCTGAGTGGCAGTGTATAGTACATAAGTGAGAGCTCTCCTCTCCTAACCTAACCAATCGTAACATACACAAAGGTAAAACGTCTGAAACTTACGTGCAGCGACCTCCATTGCTGGCCACCTCAGAGACGAGCAGAGTATAGTATGGCACTGTGAACAGCAAAAATGCATCGAATGGCAGTGCTTACCACAAATGTCCAAACTACCGTCTCCTAACGTAACCAATCGTAACATACCCAAGCGTGACCTGATTCAACAGTACGTGCCGCGACCGCTGTTGCTGGCCTCGCCAGAGCCAGGCCGAACATATTATAGGAGATTGGACCGCCGAAATACACATAATCGCAGGGTACAGCAGAAAGGTGAAAGCTATTCAGACCGGACCCAAGCAAACTTAACGCAGCCAAACGTGACCTAGCACAACCTAACCTGCCGCGGCCACAATTTCCGGTCTCCACGGAGCCAAGCAGTACATACTAGAGCATAGTAGAGCGCTTGCAGTCACCAAATAGCAGCGAATATCGCAAATGTCAAGGATACTCTTACCTTACCAGACCTAACATAACACAACCAAGTGTAGACTAAATGAACCTAACGAGCCGAGTCCAATATGCTGTCCTCCCCAACACCAAGCGGAAATTATTAGAGGAGAGTAGACCGCAGACGTCAAAAGGATGGCAATGTATAGCAGAATGGTCATAGCTATCCTAACTAAGCTCAGACATGCCGAACCTATCAAAACGTAATCCAACTCAACATGACCTGCCGAGACCACTGTAGATGGCATCCCTGAGCCAAGCAGATTATATTATAGCACAGTAGAGCGCAGATATCCACAGAATAGCTGTGTATATCGTAAAAGACGGATCTATCCTATCCGAACGTAGCCAAACGTTACCAAACCGAACCTAACGAGCCGAGACCACTATTGCTGATATCCGCAGAGCCGGGCAGAATATGCTAGATCACAGTAGAGCGTAGAAATCGACCCCATTGCTGTGCATAGCACAAAAGTCGAAGGCAACCTGACCAAACATAATCTAACCTAACCTAACTAAATATAAATTGCAGCGATCACAATTATGTTACATTTCCGAGGTTAGGTTAGTTACAGTTCGGTTAGGATAGCCATGACCTTCGTCCATACAATGTGTTTCTATGGATTTCTGAACTGTCCTCTCCCCTAATCTGTGCTGCTCGTCTCTGGGGTGGTCAGCGGTAGTGGTCATGGCACGTTATGTTGAGTTAGGTTGCGTTTGGCTATGTTACGCCTTGTTATGTTAGGACAATGTAGCATTGACTTCTTTGCTACCCGCTGCTATTCGGAGAGTTTCTGCTCCCTACTGTGCTCTAACATCTTCTACTTGTCTCTAGGGAGCCCAGAAACTGTGGTCCCAGCACGTTAGGTCTTTTTCCGTTACGTTTGGTTAGTTAAGGTAACGCTAAGTTCGGTTAGGACAGCTTTGACTTTCGTCCAATGTACAGTTATTCGCCGGATTCCTTCGCTCGTCTGTTCTCGACAACATTCTGCTCTGCCCTGTCAAGGCCAGCAGCAGGTGTCTCGGCACGTTGGTTTGAGCAATGTTACGTTTGGTGATGTGAAGGTTTGTTAAGTTAGGATAGAGTAGTTTTGACTTTTGTGCTATGCCCGGATATTTGTTGGATTCCTGTGTTCCTCTATGCTCTAGTACGTCCTGCTCGGATCTGCGGATGCCAACAATAGTGGTCTCGGCGCGTTACGCTGAGTTAGTCTACGGTTGGTTAGGTTACGTTAGGTATGGCTATGTTAGCGTATCTTCGACTTTTGTGCTATAAACAGCAGTGAGGTGGATTTCTGGGCTTTGCTGTGCTCTAATACATTCTGCTTTGCCCTGGGGAGGCCAGAAACAGCTGTTCCGGCACGATGGGTAGAGTTATGTAACGTTTGGTTATGTGAAGGCTGCTTTTGTTAGTATAGGGTAGTTCCGACACTTGCGCAGTACACTGCTATTCGGTGCGTTTCTGCGTTCTACTATGCTCCAGTTTGACCTGCTTGGCCCTGGGGAGGCCAGCAATTCTGTTCTCGGCTCGTAAGTTTGGTATAGGATAAGTTTTGATACGACACGTTTGGCTACGGAAGGATAGGAAAGGTTTAACATTTTTGGTATACACAGCCATTCGGTGGATTTCCTTGCCCTATTCTCCTGTAATATGTTCTGCTATGCACTTGGGATGCCAGCAATATCTGTCGCGGCACGTTAGGTTGAGCTAGGTTACGTTCGGTTGTGTTATGATTTTTCATGTTAGGATAGTATAGCTATGACTTTTTTGCTACACACTGCTCTCCGGTGCATTTCCGCGATCTACTGTGCTCTAACATGTTCTCCTTGGCACTCGGTAGGCCAACAGTTATGGTCTCGGCACGTTAAGTTGAGTTAGGCTACGTTCGGCTAGGTTATGATAAGCCAGGTTATGATAGGATATCATCGACTTTTGTGCTATGCAGTGCAATGCGGTGGATTCCTGCGCTCTGCTGTCCTCTAGTGTTTCCTGCTTGGCACTGGGGATGGCAGCCATAGCGGCCCCGGCACGTTTACGTTTAGCTAGGCTGCGATTGCTTGTGTTGGTATAGGTCCGTTTAAGTTAGGGTACCTTTGCCATTTTTGATGTACACTGCAACGGCCCTGATTCCTGCGCCATACCGTGCTCTAGTATATTCTGCCTGGCTCTGTGGAGGGCGCTAATATTGGTCTCTGCACCTCAGGTTTAGTTAAGTTGCGATAGGCAAGGTTGGGTTTGCTCAGGCTCGATCGTAGTAACGCCGACTTTTGTGCTGTACACTGCTATTAGGTGGATTTCTGCACACTTCTGTGCCCTAGTAAGTTCTGCTTGCCTTTGTGGAGGCCGGTGATGGTGGCCTCGTCAAGTTAGTTTGAGTTATCCTACGATGGGCTGTGTTACGCTTGGTTTGGTTCGGATAGGGTAGCTTCAACTTTTGTGCAGTGCTCTGATATCGTATGTCATTCTGCGCTCTACCCGCCTCTGGTATATTGACCTTGTCTCTGGGGATGGCAGCAACAGTAGTCTCGGGGCGTTATATTGAGTTAGGTTACGATCTGTTGTGTTAAGTTTGGTTAGGTTAGGATAGGGTAGCTTTGAATTCTGTGCTATATACAGCTATTCGGTGCATTTCTGTGGTCTACTGTGCTCTAATATGCTCTGCCTTGCTCCTGGGAGTACAGAAATGGCGCCCGCATATGTTAGGCGGTGTTAGGTTAAGTTTGGCTAGGTCACGTTGGTTTTGGTAAGGTCCTGATTGCTTCGTAATACTTTACCGTAATATGTCCTGCTTGGCCCTGGGGAGGCGAGCAATAGTGAAAGCGGCACGTTAGGTATATTTAGATTACGTTCGGCTCTGGTTGCTTAGGCTAAGTTTGGCCAGAATTTTTTTGACTTTTGTGCTATGCACTGCTGTTCGGTGGGCGTCCGCACTCTACACTGCTATATTGCACTCTGCTCTGCTCTCGGGTGTCCTGAAACAGTGGACGTGGCTCGTTGGTATGAGTATGGTTACGTTCAGTTAGGTTAGGTTGGGAGAAGTTAGCTTCGGATATCTCTGTCTTCTGTTATACACTGCAATGCAGCGGATTTCTGCGCTCTACTGTGCTCCAGTATATTCCGCTTGGCTCTGGGGATGCCAATAGTGGTGGTCTCGGCTCGTTGGGATGAGCTAGGTTACGATTGGTTTGGATAGGATTGCTTATGTTTGGTTGCGATTGCTTAGACTTTCGTGATACATGGTGTTACTAATTGGACTTCTGCGATCTACTGTGCTCGAAAGTGTTCTGCTTGGCTATGGGGTGGCCAGCGGCAGTAGTCTCGGCACGTTAGGTTCAGTTATTTTACATTTGGTTATGTTAGGGAGAGGTAGTTTTGACCATAAGCTATACACTGCTACTCGGTTGCTTTCTTCGCCCTACATCTACCAACTGTACCCTGCTCGACTCTGGAGAGGCCAGAAATAGTAGCAGTGGCACGATATGTTGCGTTACTCTACGTTTGGTTATGTTATGTTATGTTAGGTTAGGTTAGGTTAAGTTTGGCTAGGGCAGCATTTACTTTCGTGCATTACACAGATTTTCGGTGGATTTCTGCGCACTACTGTGGTCTACTGTATTCTGCTTGTCTCCGTGGTGGCCAGCGACTGTGGTTGCGGCAAGTCAGGCAGAGTTATGTTACGCATGGTTAAGTTAGGTGAGGTCCGGCTATGTTGGGATTGCTTTCACCCTCGGCGACTATTTGACGGAGCGCACGATCGAGTATTCCGGACGACACCCCATCGTCTTGCGGGGGACTGGCAGCGAGGTTCCACAGGTTTCGGCACTTGGGCCTATCCTCCCGGGCCTCGCGTTCGACGAAGATTTGCGTACTCCCCTCCACGTGGCCTCTGCCCGACGTGTTCCGCGGAGGACACGCTGGTGGTGGCCGCCGTGTGAAGCTGGGAGGGGGCCACACTGCGCGCGGAAAGCGGCGTGGCCCTCGTCACCAATAGCATCCGGCGGCTGGGGCTTAGCATTTCTCCCGAGAAGACCGAGGCCGTATGGTTTTGTCATCGGTCCCGGTGGAAGACGCCACAGTCCCGGATGCGCATTGGGAATGGCGCGGCCGTGGTACGGGGCCGGATTAAATGTCTCTATCTCGTCCTCTGCCACCATTGGAGGTTTGACGAGCATTTTCTTGCACTGGAACGACGCCTAGGAGTGGTAGCTGGGGCGCCGCGTCGCCTGCTCCCAACCTGGGCGGGCCAGAATGGAAGGTGCGGCGAATCTACGCCAGATTCGTTCGTCCGGTGGCCCGTTTCCAGGACCCGATCTGCTCGAACGACCTGGCCGCTAGTCCGCGCAGTCGGGCGGTTCTCCGGCGAATCGCTCGCAGGATGGTTCTGCTCGAACGACCTGGCCGCTAGTCCGCGCAGTCGGGCGGTTCTCCGGCGAATCGCTCGCAGGGTGGGGATAAGAGTCTTGCGGGGATGCCGCACGATATCCCACGATGCGGCGATGGTCCTGGCGGGTGTTCCTCCGTCCGAACTGCTTGCGTGTGGGGCGGCCCGTATCTACGGATTCCTCCAGCGCGGCGGTGACGGGGTTCCAGAAGGAGAGGCCATTTCGTTGAGGTAATGTACCGACGGCTGGTGATGGTCGTCTTGCGAGCCCGGCTGAGGATGCCGAGCAGCCGGGCGCACCGGCCGGCCTGGTCTGTGCTCCCTGTGCTGGATGCGCGGGTACGCAGCGGCAGCCGACACACCTTCCGCCTGACGCAGGTGCCAACCTAGCACGGGTACCTCGGAGTGTACCTGTGTCGCATCGGGCGGCAGAACGATACGCAGTCACGTCCCTAGGGGGAAGTGCGTGACAAGGCGCAGCACACGCTGGAGGTATATCCGGTGTGCTAGCGAGCGCTGGGTACACTGTGGCGTGGTGGTAGGGGACCTCTCGTACTCCGTCGTCGTTGCTCAGATGTCGGAGAGAGTAGGAGGGTAGCTTGCGGTGGCCTGCACCTGTGAGGCGGCTATGTTACGGAAGGAGGCCGCGGACGGAGCGCGTGAGCGTAGGGCGTGCTCCATGCGCGCAAGGCCGGGTAGGCTGCGACCGCGGCGTTGCTTGGCGCCACGCGTCCAGCCGGATAGGTTGACGCGTAAGACCTCCGCATTCTTGAGCGACCCTGTACATACGGCAGGGGGGACCGTCCGTTTTTCCCGTTGTACCCTGGGCCAGGGAGACCGCCGTGAGGCGTTTGGGGTCCCATCAGTTCGAGAGGCCGTGGACCGTGCGCGCGGCGCCGTGAGATAGTCACGCAGCGTCTGCACGATATGCGTGCTTTGTGGTACGTTGGTATGCGTGGTGTGAGTGCCTGTAGACGAGCCGTCTCGCGCGCATGGACAAGGACGTTTCTGGAGTGATTTCCCGCCGCGCCGGGAGGAAACTACGGTAGCGACGCTGGCGTATCCTGTCAATTGCGTTGCTGCGAAATTCAGGGTGATCCGAAATGCGAAGGGCTTTTCATCGTCGGGGTTTCAGTTGGTAAATATACGACATTATCCCGCACCCTGCGCTAGGGTGCCCAGGTGCCTCTGGAATGTCCTGCACGTGAAAAAGAGATAAAAAGGTATAGCTTTGACTTCTGTGCTGTACACTGCCATTCGCTGGATTTCCGCGCTCTGCTGTGCTTTCATGTATTCTACTTGTATCCGTGGATTTCAGCAATGATGGTCCCTCCGCGTTAGGTTGAGCACGGTTAGGCTTGGTTCGGCTTTGTTAGGACAAGTTTGGTTGGTGTGGCCACGATTTTCATGGTATATACAGTTACTCGGTCGGTATCTGCGCTCTACTCTCCTCTAATATGTCCCGCTGCCTCTGGGAGGCCAGCAATCGTGGTCGCGGCAAATTACTCTGTGTTATGTTTTGTTTGGTTAAGCAAAGTTAGTTTGGGTTAGGTATGGACAGCTTTAACTTTCGTGCTACTCACTTCTAATGTATGGACGTCTGCGTTCTACTGCGCTCTAGTATGGCCTGCTTGGCGCTGAGGAGGCCAGCAACAGTGGTCTCGGCACGTAAGTTTGAGTTAGGCTACGTACGGTCAGGTTAGCTTGGGTCAGCTTAGGTTAGGGTATCTTTGACTCTTGTGCTGTGCACTGCAAAGCAGTATCTTTCTGCGCTCTACGATGCTCTACCATACTCTGCTCGACTTTCGGGTGGCCAGCTACTGCGTCCGTGCCCGATCAGGTTAAGATGTGTCACATTAGGTTAAGATAGGTTAGCCTATGTTTGGTCAGGACATCTTTGACTTTCGTGCTATACGCAGTTATTTGGTGGATCTATGCGCACTAGTGTGCTGTATCATATTCTGCTTGGCCCTGGCAGGCCAGAAATGATGATCGTGTCCCGTTAGGTTTTGATATGTTACGCTCGGCTGTTACGTGAGGTTGTGTTTGGTTAGGATAGCTTTGACTTCTGTGCTACACGCAGCTACTGCGTGGATTTCCGCGCAATAATATCATCCAATATGTTGTCAATGACTATGGGGAGGCCATGAAGTGCGGTCACCTTATGTTAGTTAGGTTAGGTTACGCTTGTTCTGGTTAGGTTATTTTGGGTTGTGTTATGGTGGCTTTGACTCTTCTGCTGCACCCTGCTGTTCTATGGATTTCTGCGCCCTACTGTCCTCAAATATGTCCTGCTCGACTCTGGGGATGCCAGAAATTGTGGTCGCCGTACGTTAGGTCGAGTTATGTTACGTTTGGTTATTTTAGGATGGGATACATTAGAATAGGGTGGCATTAACTTTTGTGCTGTACTCTGCAGTACGCTGGGTATCTGCACGGCAGTGATCTCTAGTATGTTCTGCTAGGCTCTGGCGAGGCCGGAAATAGCGGTATCGGTATTTCAAGTCGAGACGTGCTACGACTGGTTTAGTTAGGTTGAGACAGGTTAGTATATGGTATCGTCGACTTTTGTGCCATACACTGTTATTCGGTGGATTTCTGTGATCTACTATGCTCTACTACATTCTGCTTGGCACTAGGAATCCCAGGAGAAGTCTTCGCGGCACTTTACTTTGAGCTATGCAGCGATCCGTTAGGCTAGGTTGGGACAGGTTGTGTTAGGATATCTACGGCTTTGTGCTGTACACTGCAATGCGGTGGACTTCAGCTCTCTGCTGTGCTGCAGTATATTCTGCTTGGCGCTTGGGAGGCCGGTAGTAGTGGTTGCTGCACGTTAGGTTAGGTATTGATACGTTTGATTATATTAGGTGAGGTGAAGTTTAAATACGGTAGCTTCAACTTTCGCCCTATAAACTGTTATTCGATGGATTTCTGTGATCTACTGTGTTCTACAACATAATGCTTGGCTATGTGGAGGCCAGTAGCAGTGGTCGTGGCAAGCTAAGCTCTGTTATGCTGCGTTTGGGTAGGTTAAGCTTTGCCATGTAATGTTAGAATATCTACAGATTTTTTGCTATTCACTACATGCGACGGATTTCTGCGCACTACTGCGCCCCAATACATGCGGCTTGTCTCTGTGGGCGTCAGCAATAGTGGCCTCGTCATGTTAGGATGTGCTATGTTGCGCTAGGTTATGTTACGTTTGGCAATGTTGGGGTAGGCTATCTTGACTTTTGTGCTATACACTACTATTCGGAGGATTTATGAGCTCCACGTTGCTCTACTACACGACTTATCGACTCTGGGGATTCGAGCAGTAGCGGTTGCTGCACGTTAGGTTGAGTTAGGTTACGTTTGGATGTGTTAGCTATGGTTACGCTTGGTAAGGATAGCATTGACTTTCGTGCTATACACTGTTATCCGGTGGATCTCTGTGATCTACTGCGCTCTACTATATTCTCCTTGACTCCGGCGATACCAGAAGCAGTGGTCATGGAATGTCGTGTTGAGTTACGCTTCGTTCGGTTAGGTTAAGTTAGGTCAGGTAAGGTTGGGATATCTTCCACTTTTGTGCTATACACTGCTAGCCTGTGGATTTCTGCGCTCTACGTTACTCTTCTATACTCTGCCTCACTGAGGGGAGACGACCAATAGTGGTAGCGGCACGTTCTGTTAAGTTACACTGCGTTTGGTTGGGTTAGGTGAGGACACATTAGTTCAGGATGTTTAGGGCTTTTGTGCTGTTCACTGCATTGAGGGATATTTCTGCGCACCACTGTGCTCTGGCATATTCTACTTGGCTCTGGGGACGCCAGCAATCGTGGTATCGGCATGTAAGGTAGAGTTATGTTACGTTTGGTTAGGTCAGGTTAGTTTGGGTTTGGTTATGATATTTTCGAATTTTGTGCTATTCACTGCAATGCGGGTGTCTTCTACGCTCAACTATTCTCCAGCATATTCTGTTTTTCTCTAAGGAGTTCAGCGATAGCCGTCTCGGCACGTCTGGATAGGATAGCCTACGTTTGTTAGTATTACGTTTGCATATGCTATGATAAGATAGAATTGTCTTTTGTGCTATACGTTGCTATTCCATGTATTTCTACAGACTACGCTGCTATAATCTTCTCCGTTGGACTCTGTGGAGACCGGAAATAGTGGCCTGGGCACGTAAGCTTTTAGCTACGCTTCGCTTGGATATGCTTTGTTGGTTTGGGTTAGGCTTGGGGAGCTTTGACTTTTCCGCTATGCACCGCGATTCTATGAATCTGCGCTCTACTTTCCTCTAATATGCTCTTCATGGCTCTGGGGGCGGCCATCAGTAGTGTTCGCGTCAGGTTAGATTGGGTTGTGTTACGTTCGGTTATGTTACGGTTGGTTACGTTCGGAGGTAGTAGCTTCGACATTTGCACTGCACACTGCTATTCGGCGGATATCTGCGCTCTACTGTGCTCTAATATGTTCAGCTTGGCTTTGTGAAGGCCAGTGATTGTGGTCTTGGCACGTTAGTTTGAGGTAGGCTACGTTTGCTTAGATTATGTTGGTTTGGGTTAGGCTTGGACACCTTCGACTTTCGGGGTGTACGCTGTTTTTCGATGAATTTCTACGCTCTGCTGTTCTCTGCTATACTCCACTCGACTCTGCGGAGGCCAGCAGTAGTGGTCGCGGCACGTTTGGTTCTGATATGTTACGTCTGGTTATATTAGGCTTGGTTAGGTTAGGACACGGTAGATTTGACTTTTACGCTATACACCACAATTCTCCCTAATATGCTCTGCATGGCAATAAGGACGGTAGCAGCGGTGGTCTTGCCGCGATTCCTATAGTCATGTTATATTTGTTTATGTTAGGTTACCTTGGGTTAGGTAAGGATGGCATTGACTCTTCCTCCATAAAACTCCATTCAATGGACTTAGCCGCTCTACTCGCCTCTAATACGTCCTGCTTGACGATATGAAGGCCAGAAATAATGGCCTAGGCACGTTAGGTTCGATTAGATTACGTTTGGTTGTGTTACGTATTGTCAAGTTCTGATACGATAATTTTGCCTTTTGTGCCATACACTGCTGTTCGGTGGATATCTGCACCGTACTGTGATATAATATGCTCCGCTTTGCCCTGGAGAGGACAGAAATAGTGGCCGCGGCGCGTTAGGTTGAGTTAGGCTTCGTTCTGCTATGTTACGTTTGTATAGCTTTGGCTTCCTTGCCAGAGACCGTTATGCGATGGGTTTCTGCGATCCACTGTACTATACTATACTCGGCTCGTCTCTGCGGAGGCCAGAAATAGTGGTCTCGGCACGTTAGTTTGTGTTAGGTTACTTTCGGCTCCTTCACGTTTGGTTAAGTTACGAGTGGATAGATCTGACTTTTGAGCTATACACTGCTATTCGGTGGATTTATGCGGTCCGCTGTGCTCTAGTATGCTCTTCTCGACTCTGTGGAGGACAGTAACTGCGGCCTCGTCACGGCAGGTTGAGTTGGGTTACGTTCGGTTAGGTTACGTTTGGTTTGGGTATGAGAGGGTGGCATTGACTTTTGTGCTATATACAGCTAGGCGTTGAACTTTCGTGCCATACTGCGCTCCAATATGCCCCGCTTGGCTCTGGGTAGGCCAGCAATAGTGGCCTCGGCACATTAGGTTCGATTATGTTACGTTCGCTTAGGGTATGCAAGTTTGTGTTAGGTTTGGATAGCATTGCCTTTCTTGGCATAGACTAATATTCGGTGGATTCCTGCGCCCTCCTGTCCTCTAATCTGTTCAGCTTGGTTCCGGGAATGCCGCAGTAGTTGTCTCGGCACGTTACATTGAGACAGGCTACGTTTGGTTAGGTTAGGTTAGGTAAGGTTAGGTTAGGGTATGTTTGTCATCTGTGCTCTACGCAGCTATGCGTCTGTTTTCTGCGCTCTACTGTGCGATGGTATTTTGTGCTGGGCGCATCGGACATCTGGAATAGTGGCCTAGGAATGTTGGTATTTGTTAGGTTACGTCTGGTTAAGTCATGTTTTGTTATGTTGGGCTAGGACAGCTATGACTTTTGTGCTACACGCTGCTATTCGGTGCATCTCTGCGCTGTACTGTACTCTATCATGTTCTGCCTGACTCTGGGGATGCCAGCAATAGTGGTCACAGCAAGATGGATTGGGTTATGTTACGGTTGGTTAGGTTTGGTTAGTTTGGGTTATGTCAGGGTAGCTGTGACTTTTCTGCTGTACACTGCTATTATAAGGACTCCTGCGCCCTACCCTCCTTTATCATGTCCTGCCTGGCGATGTGTAAGGCAGCAACTGTAACCTAGGCATGGTAGGTTGGAATACGTTGTTCTTGGTTATGCCACGATAGGTTAGGTTATGATAGGATAACTTCGACTTCTGTGCCGTACACTGCTATTCGGTGGACCTCTGCGCTCTATACATCTCTGCTGTGATGATCTGGACTCTGAGGTGACCAGCAATAGGTTTCGCGACACGACAGGTTTAGTTAGGTTACGTTTGGTTAGGCTATGTTGGGTTAGGTTTTGGCTATGATTGCTTTGTCTTTTGTGCTACATGGTGCCATTCTGTGGCTCCTTGCGCTCTACTGTGCTTTAGCATATTCTGCTTGGCTCTGGGGATTCCAGTAATAGTGGTCTCGGGACGTTGGGTATAGTTAGGTTCCGTTTGGTCTTATTAACTTTGGATAGGTTAGGATAGGATAGTTTCGACTTTTGTGCTGTACGCTGCTATTTGGTGGATTTGTGCGCTCCGCGTTGCCCTACTATACTCTGTTCGACTCTGTGTAAGCCAGCAATGGTGGCCGTGGCACGTTAGCTTGATTTTGGCTACGTCTAGGTATGTTAAGTTTGGACAAGGTAGGAGAGGTTAGCGGTGACTTTTGTGTTATATACAGCTATTCGTTGGGCTCTTGCGGTATATAGGGATCTCATATGCTCTGCTTGGCCCTGGGGATGCCAGCAATAGTGGTCTCGGCACGTCAGGTTGAGTGAGGTTCCGTTTGGTTAGACTACGTTTGCGCGGGGTAAGTTCGGGTAGCCTTGACTTTCTTGACATAGACAGTTACTCGGCGTATTTCGGCGCTCTACTGTGCCCTACTCTACTCTACTCGCCTCTGGCGAGGAAAGTAATTGCGGCCTCGTCACGTCAGGTTGAGTTTGGTTACGTTCGGTTATGTAATGGTTGTTTGGGGTATGTCTGGATATCTTTGACCTTCTCGGCATAGACTGCTATTCGATGAATTTCTGCGCTCTACTGTGCTCTACTCTACTCTACTCGCCTCTGGCGAGGAAAGTAATTGCGGCCTCGTCACGTCAGGTTGAGTTTGGTTACGTTCGGTTATGTAATGGTTGTTTGGGGTATGTCTGGATATCTTTGACCTTCTCGGCATAGACTGCTATTCGATGAATTTCTGCGCTCTACTGTGCTCTGTTATACCCTGCACGACTCTGGGGAGGACAGTAATTGTGTTCTCGCCATGTCAGGTTGGGTTCGGTTACGTGTGGTTAGTTTAGGTTTGTCTGCGTTTGGTTACGATTTCTTTGACTTCTGTGCTGTACACCGGAATGCGGACGTCTTTTCCGCTCCACTGTTCTCTAGTATATTCTGCTTGGCTCTGAAGAGGCCAGCTATAGTTATCTCGGCACGTTAAGTTGAGTTAGGTTACGTTTGGTTATGTCACGTTTGATTTGGTTAAGACTCTGTAGATCTGACTTCTGTGCTGTACGCTGCTATTCGGTGGATTTCTGCGCTCTAGATAGCTCTACTATACTCTGCTCGGCTCTGCGGTGACCAGCAGTAACGGTCTTGACACGGTACGTTGTGTAATGTTACGTTTGGTTTGGCTCCGTTGGGTTGTTTTGTTACCGTGGCTTTGGCTTTTCCGCTATGCACACCTACTGTTTGGATTTCTGCGCTCTACTCTGTTCCCGTAAGTTCTGCTTTCCACAGCGTAGGCCAGAAATAGTGGTCACTGCTCGTTAGGTTTAGTTATTCCAATTACGGTTAGGTTAGGTTCGGACAGGTTAGTTTAGAATATATTTGGCTTTTGTGTTACGCGCTGCTATTAGGTGGCTCTCTGTGCTCTATTATGCCCTAGCATATTCTACTTGGCTCTAGGGTTTCCAGCAGTAGCTGTCTCGGCGCGTAAGGCTAAGTTATGATACGGTTGATTATATTACGTTTGGCTAGGGTAGGATAGGATAGCTTTGACTTTTTTGCCACACACTGCTATCCGTTGGATTCCTGCGCCCTGCGGTGCTCTAATTGCACTGCTTGGCGCTGTGCAGGCAAGCGATGGCCGTCTCGTCTCGTTACGTCTACCGTTTCTACGTACGGTTAAGTCAGGCTGGGTAATTTAGGGAAAGGGTATCCTTGAGATTTGTGCTATTCGCTGGTATTTGGTGGCTTTCTGCACTTTACCGTGCTCTAGTGTATTCTGGTTGGATCCGGGGATACCAGTAATGGAGGTCTTGGTACGTTAGTTTAAGTTAGGCTACGTTTTGTTTTATTACGTTTGGATAGGTTAGGATAGGGTTGTTCCGACTTTTGAGCCATGCACTGCTATTCGGTGGATCTCTTCGCTCTACATTTCTCTACTACGCTCTGCTCTACTATTGGAAGGCCAGCGAAAGTGTTCGTTGCACGACATGTTGAGTTAGGTTACGTTTGGTAGGGTTAGGTTAGGTTAGGGTAGGAGAGGTCAGCTTTTACTTTTGTGCCACACACTTCCACTCGGTGCATTTCTGCGCTCTGCTCTGCTCTAATATGCTCTGCTTGGTTCGGAGGAGGCCAGAAATAGTGGCCTCGGTAGGTTAAGTTGAGCTACGCAACGTCTGGTTAGACTACGCTAGTTTGGCTTATGTTTGGATAGGGCTCAGTTTCGTGGTATTCACTGTTATTCGGTGGATTTCTGCTCTCTGCTGTGTTCTACTATACTCTGATCGACACCAAGGAGTAGAGTAGTTGTGGTGTCGGGTCGTTAGGTTCAGTTATGCTACGCTTATTTATGTTACGTTTGGTTAGGGTAGGAGGGGGTACCTTTGAATTTTGTGCTGTGCACTGATATTCTGTGAATTACTGCGCTCCGCTGTCCTCTACTTCGCACTGCTTGGCTCTGGGAAGGCCAGCAATAGTGGTCGCGGCTAGTTCGGTTTATTTATTCCATGTACGGTTGAGTCAGGTTAGGTCACTTAGGGTAATGGTATCTTTGACATGTGTGCTATTCGCTGCACATTGGATGCTTTCTGCGCTCTGCTGTGCTCTAGTATATTATACTTGGCTCTTGCGTATCCAGCAATAGTTCTCTCAGCACGTTAGGTTATGCTACGTTGCCTTTGGTTATACTACGTTTGGACAGGTTATGATAGGATAGCATTGACTTTTGTGTTGTACACTGCTCTTCGGTGGCTCCCTGCGATCTACTGTGCTCTGGTGTGTTCCGCACGGCACTGGGGAGGACAGCAATAGTGGTCTCAGCACGTTGGGTTGAAGCCTGTTGCGCTTGGATATGTTACGTTTGGTTAGGTCGGGATAGGATAACTTTGACTTTTGCGCTATACACGGCCATTCGATGGATGTATGCCCTCCACATAGCTCTACTGTACTCTGCTCGACACTGCGGTGCCCAGCAGTAGTGGTCTTGCGACTGTAACTTGAGTAATGTTACGTTTTGTTAGGCTGAGTCGGGTTAGGTTTTGTCATGGTGGCTTCGGCTTTTGCACTATAAACACCTATTCCTTGGACTTGTGCGCTCTACTGTGCTCCAGTATGCTCCGCTTGTCACTGTGTAGGCGAGAAGTAGTGGTTTCGGCTCGTTAGGTTTAGTTAATCCACGCTTGGCTGTGCTAGGTTCGGTCAGGTTTGGTTAGAATACATTTGACTTTTGTGCTATACGCTGCTATATGGTGGCTCCCTGCGCTCTGCTGTGCCCTAGGATATTCTGCTTGGCTCTAGGGTTTCCAGCAGTAGTGGTCGCGGCGCGTTAGGTTAAGTTAGAGTACGTTTTATTATATTACGTCTGGTTATGTTAGGATAGGTGAGACATGACTTTTGTGCTGTACACTGCTATACGGAGGAGTTCTGCGTTCTACAGTCCTCTACTATAATCTGCTCGATTCCGAGGAGGACAGCAATTATGGTGTCGGCACGAAACTTATAGTCAGGTTACGTTCGGCTATGATAGGCTTGCTTGTGTCAGGTGAGGGCAGCATTGGTTCTTCCGCCATAAAATGCATTTAAAGTACTTGTGCGCTACACTCTCCTGTAATATGTCCTGCTTGGCGATGCGGACGCCAGCAATGATGGCTTAGGCACGATAGGTTCGGTTAGCTTATGCTTGTCTATGTTACGTTTTGTCAGGTTAGGGTAGGATAGCTTCGGCATTTGCGCTAAACACTACTTTTCGATGGATATTTTCCCTCTAGTTTCCCTCTAGATTGCTTTCTTCGCTCTTCCCGTCTCTTGGGAGGCCAGCAATAGCGGTCGCTGCACGACAGGTAGAGACAGGTTGCGTTACGTTGGATTAGGTTTTGTTAGGTTAGGAGTGGATAGCTATGATTTTTGTAATATATACTGCTTTTCCTTGTATTTAGTGGCCATGCTGTCCTCTAGTATGCTCTGCTTGCCTCTAGGGATTCCAGTAATGGTGGTCTCGGCGCGAAAGTTTGAGTCAGGTTGCATTCTGTTAAGTTACCTTTGCTTCGGCCAGGTTTGGATAGCTATGACTTTCTTGGTACGACCCGCTGTTCGGTGGATTTCTGCGCTCTACTGTGCTCCTCTTTGGCCTGCTCGACCCTAGGGAGTCCAGCAAAAGTGGCCGCTGCACGTTAGGTTCAGTCAGGTTACGTTTGGTTATGCCAGGTTTGTTCATGTTTGGTTATAATGGCTTTGACTTTTGTACTGTACACTTATATTCGTTGGATTCCTGCGCCCTGCTGTGCTCTAATATGTTCCGCTTGGCACTGGGGCGGCCGGCAACGGTGGCCGCGTCACGTTTTGTTGAGTTAGGTTACGTTTGGGTAGGTTATACTTGTCTGGGTTAGGCATGGATAGCTTTGACTTTCTAGGCATAGACGGTCATTCGGTGTGTTCCTGCGCACAAGTGTGATATGCTATGCACAGCTTGCCTCTGGGAATGACTGCAATAGCTGTCTCGGCCCCTTATGCTGAGTTAAGCTACGCTTGTGTGGTTCAGGTTAGGTCGGGTTAGGTAATGCTATCTCTACTTTTGTGCTTTACTCTGCAACGCCGCGGATTACTGTGATCTACTGTGCTCTATTATATCCCGCTTGGCTCTGGGGGTATCAGCAGTAGTGCTGTTGGACGGTTAGGCGGTGTTAGGTTACATTGTGTTGTGCTGCGTTTGGTTAGGTTGGGCTAGGAGAGCGTTGACTTTCGTGCCGTGCACTGCTGTGCGGTGGACTTCTGTGCTCTACTTTGATCCAATACGCTCTGCTCTGAACTGGAGAGGCCAGGAACTGCAGCCGCGCGAATTATGCAGGGTTAGGTTACGTTTGTACAGGTTTAGCTTGTTTGGGTTAGTATAGGATAACATTAACTTTTGTGGTCAACTTAGATTTTACCATGGACTCCTGTGCTCTACTGTGACCTATCATGTTCAGCTTGTATCTGGGGAAGCCAGCAGTAGTTTTCGCGCCATGATAGGTTGAGTCAGGTATCGTTTGGTTAGGTTAGGATAGGCCAGATTAGGTTGGGACATATTCGACTTTTCAGCTGCGCACTGCTGTTTGGTGGTTCTCTGCGCTCTACTATGCTCTAGTATATTCTGCTTGGCTCTGCGGATTCCAGCAATCGTAGTCTCGGCACGATCGGCTAAGTTAGGATACGTTTGGTTACATTACGTTCGGATAGGTAAGGACAGGGCATCTGTGACTCTTGAGCTGTACACTACTATTCGGTTGATTGCGGCACCGTACATTGCTCCACTACACTCTGCTCAGCTCTGGGAAGGCCAGCAATGTTTGGCGTGGCACGTTACTTTGGTATATGCTACGTTCGGTTACGTTGCGTTACTTTGTGTTAGGTCTGCATAGGTTAGACTTTCGAGGTATACGCTGCTATTCCATTGATTCCTGCGCTCTACTGTGCTCTGGTATGTTCTGCCCTGCACTGGGGAGGACAGCAATGACGACCTCGTCTCGATAGGCTTAGTTAGTCTACGTTCCTTTAGGTTAGGTTGGGCCAGGTTAGGTTAGGATGTCACTGACGTTCGTGCTATTAGCTGCTCTTCGGAGGCTTTCTGCGCTCTGCTCTTCTCTAATATATTCAACTTGGCTCTGTGGAATCCAGCAATAGTGGACTCTGCTTGTTAGGTTAGGTTAGGTTGCGTTTTGTTGCACTACGTTTGGACAGGTTAGGATATGATACCTGTGCCTTTCGTGCTATACAATGCCATCCGTCATACTGCCACGCACTACATTGCTCTACTGTGCGCTGCTCGGCTCTTGGGGAATCAGTAATAGTGGCCCCGGCGCGTTTGGTTGATTAAGGCTACGTTTGGATATGTAACGATTGGTTAGGTTAGGAGAGGGTAGCTTTGACTTTTCTGCTATACAATGCGATTGTGTGGATTTCTGCACTCTAAACACCTCTAATATTTTCTACGTGGCTCTGGGGAGTCCAGCTATAGTGGTGTATGGCGGTTAGGTGGAGCTATGTTACGTCTCGTTATGCTACGTTTCGTTTGGTTAAGCTATGTCAGCTTCGACTTTTGTACTACGCACTGCTGTTCAGTAGATTTCTGCGCCTTGATATGCTCTAATATTCTCTGCTTTGCACCGGGATGGCCAGCAATTGCGGTTTCGGCACGTTAGTTGGAGTTATGTTGCGTTTGGTTGTGTTAGGTCATTCTGGGTTAGGATAGGAAACCTTTGAACCTTGTGCTGTACATTCCAACTCGTTAGCTTTCTGCGCATTGCTGCGCCTTAGCATATTCTGCTTGTCGCTGCGGGACCAGTATGGGTGGCCTCTGCCGGGTAGTTTGAGTTAGGCTACGTTCGGTTGGGTTATGTTTGTATAGGTTATGTTTCAGAAGCTCTTCCTGGTGTACGTTGCTATTCGGTGAATTTCTGGGCACTACTGTCCTCTACTGTATTCTGCCTGGACCTGGGGAGTTCAGCAATAGTGGCAGCGTTTGCGTTATGTTGAGTTACGCTTCGTTTGGTTATGTTATGCAGGTTTGTGTTAGGTTTGGATATCCTTGGCTCTTCTGCTATACACTGCGACACTATGGACTTCTGCGCTCTGCTCCCCACTGATATGTTATGCTTGGCTCTGGGGAGACTAGCAACAGTGTTCTCGTCTCGTTAGTTTTAGTTTGCCTACGTTCGGCTTTGCTAGGATTGTTCAGGTATCGTTAGTGTATCTTCGACTTCAGTGCTATTCGCTGCAATTTGGTGGCTCCCTGCGATCTATTGTGCTCTTGTGTGCTCTACCTGGCTCTCGGGATTCCAGAAGTAGTGACCACGGCGCGTTAGGTTAAGTTAGGTTACGTTTGGCCTTATTACGTTTGGATATGTTAGGAAAAGGTTGCGTCGACTTTTGTGATATACCCTCATATTCGTTGGATTTCTACTCCCTTCATTGCTCTACTCTATTCTGCTCGACTATGGGGAGGCCGGCAGTAGCGGTCGCTGCACGTTGTGTTGAATTACGTTGCGTTTGGGTACGTTAAATCGGTTAGGCTCGGAGAGGGTAGCTTTCACCTTTGTGCTATGCACCGCTATTCGGTGGATTTCTGCGCTATACTGCGATCTGATATGTTCAGCTTGGCTATCCGATAGACCGCAATATTGGCCTCGGCGCATTAAGTTCGTTTATGCTGCGTTCGGTTTGGTTAGGTTAGGACATATTAGGTTCGAATATATTTGACCTTTCTGCTGTGCACTGCGATCATAAGGAATTCTGCTCTCTACACTCACCTTATATGTTCTGTGTGGCCCTGCGGTGTCCCGCAATAGTGATTGGGTCTCGTTAGGTGTAGTTAGGTTACGTTTGGTTACGTTACGTTTGGTTAGGTTAGGAGGGGTTTGATACGACTCTTGCGCCATACACTGCAACGCGGCGGATACCTGAACTCAACTGTGCTCTAATATATTCAGCTTGCCTCTGGGAGTGCCAGCATCAAGAGTATCGGCACGTTAATTTGAGTTTGTCTACGTTTGGTTAGGTCAGGTAAGGTTATATTTCGTAAGATTATCCTTGGCTTTTGTGCTACACACTGCTACTCGGCGAATTTCTGCGCTCCACATTGCACTACTGTACTCTGCTCCACCCCTTGACGTCCAGCAATGGTGTTCTCGGCACGCTAGTTTGAGTTATGTTACGCTTGGCTTGACATGGTTATGTAAGGTTTGACTATTGTAGCTTCCACTTTTGCACTATGCACTGCTATTTAGCCGATACCTGCTATCTGCGTTGCTCTGACAATATCTGCTTTTCTCTGGGGAGGCCAGCAATATCAGTCGTGGGACACTTGCTTTAGCTATGCTACGTTTGGCTAGGTCATTTTAGGCTGCGTTTGGTTTTGTTGGCTGTGACTTTTGTGCTATGCACGGCTATTCGGTGGATCTCTGCGCCCTACTCTGCTCCAGCATATGTTGCTCGCTATAGGGAGGCCAGCAGTACTGTACTCGGCAAGTTACTTTCGGTTATGTTACGTTCGGCTATGTCACGCTTCGTCAGGTTAGAAAAGGATGGCTTCTACTTTTGTGACATACATGCTCTCTACACTCACCTTATATGTTCTGTGTGGCCCTGCGGTGTCCCGCAATAGTGATTGGGTCTCGTTAGGTGTAGTTAGGTTACGTTTGGTTACGTTACGTTTGGTTAGGTTAGGAGGGGTTTGATACGACTCTTGCGCCATACACTGCAACGCGGCGGATACCTGAACTCAACTGTGCTCTAATATATTCAGCTTGCCTCTGGGAGTGCCAGCATCAAGAGTATCGGCACGTTAATTTGAGTTTGTCTACGTTTGGTTAGGTCAGGTAAGGTTATATTTCGTAAGATTATCCTTGGCTTTTGTGCTACACACTGCTACTCGGCGAATTTCTGCGCTCCACATTGCACTACTGTACTCTGCTCCACCCCTTGACGTCCAGCAATGGTGTTCTCGGCACGCTAGTTTGAGTTATGTTACGCTTGGCTTGACATGGTTATGTAAGGTTTGACTATTGTAGCTTCCACTTTTGCACTATGCACTGCTATTTAGCCGATACCTGCTATCTGCGTTGCTCTGACAATATTATTTACATTTGTACATTATGTACATTTGACTTCTGCGCTGCATACTGCTTTTCGGTCAATTTCTCCGATCTACTGCGCCCTACTATGCTCTGCTTTGCTGTGGGGTCCAAAAATGGTGGCCGCGGCACGTTAGGTTATGTTAGGTTGCGTTTGGCTAGTTCACGTTAGCATGGGTAAGGTTTGGATAGCTTTGATTTTTCTGCTGTACACTGCGATTCCATGGATTTCTGCGCCCTACTCTCCTCTAATATGCACTGCACGCCCCTGAGGAGACCAGCAATCCTGGTCGCGGCACGTCAGCTTGAGAGAGAATACGTTATGTTGTCATGGGTTTGGTTCTGCTAGGCTGCGATAGCCATGACCATTGTGCAACACACCGCTATCCTATTGAGCTCTGCGCTCTACTCTGCGCTATCACATTCTGCTTGCGTATGGGGACGCCAATAATAGTGGTCTCGTCAAGTTAGGTTGAGTGAGGCTTCGTTTGGATATGTTATGTTAACCTGGGTTAGGTTTGGATAGCTTTAGCTCACGTGATATACACTGCTGTTCGGAGGGTTTCTGCGCTCTGCTGTGCTCTGGTATATTCTGCTTGGCTATGGGGATCCCAGCAGTATTGGTCTCGGCACGTTAGTCTAAGCTTTGTTGCGTTTGGTTATTT
>NW_016908325.1:11395-19616 GCF_001483705.2 Eufriesea mexicana | reverse complement strand
AGTGCAGCAATACAGTGCGCAGGAATCGACCGAATAGCAGTGTATAACGCAGAAGACAATGCCATCCTACCGAAAATAGTCCAAACGTAACTTAACGAAGCGTAACCATGCTCAACCTAACGTGTCAGGACCACAGATGCTGGTCTCGCCTGAGCCAAGCAGAATATATGAGAGTACAGTAGAGCGCAGAAATCCACTCTGCACCGGTGTATAGCACAAAAGTCGAAGCAATTCTATCCCAACAATGCCAAGAGTTTCATAAGCAAACACAACATAACACAGCCTAATGTTTCGAGACCACTGCTGCTGGCCTCCCCACAGCCAAGCAGAGAATATTAGATCGCAGTAGAGCGCAGAAGTGCAACGAATAGCAGTGTCCTGCACAAGAGTCAAATCAATCCTAACCAAGCCAGACCTAACCGACCCAAACCAAACGTTGAATAGCTGAACACAACGTGTCGCGAACACTATAGCTGGCTTTCCCGCAGGCAAGCAGAATATCATAGAGCGCAGTAGATCAAAGTAGTGCAGAGGATTACAGTGTGTAGTGCAAGAGTCATAGCTATCCTAACCTAACCTAATCTAGCCTAACCTAACTAAACGAAGCGTAACCCAGCCTAACTTGGCGAATCCACCACTGCTGGCCTCCTCAGAGGACAGCAGCGCATATTTGGGGCAGTTTAGAGCGCAGAAATTTGCCGAATGTCAGTGAGAGACCCAAAAGTCCGTGCTAACATCCCCTACCCTAACCGAATCTAACTTGACCAAACGTAACCTGACCCAACCTTTCGTGTTACGGCCACAACTGCTGGCCTGCCCAGAGTCGAACAGAGTGTAGTAGTGCAATGTGGATAGCAGAAGCCCACCGAGTAGCAGTGTGTAGCACGAAAGTCAAAGCCGTCATAACTAAACCTTCACCAACCTGGGATAACAAAGCGTAACATATCTCAACCTATTGCGTCACGACCACTAATGCTGTCCACCCCAGAGTCGAGCAGAGCACAGTAGAGCACTGTAGAGCGCAGAAATCCACCGTGTAAGAGTCTATGCCAAGAAAGTCAATGCTATCCGTACCAAACCCAAGCAAACGTAATCTAACCGAATGTAACCAAACTCAACCTAGACTGACGAGAACACTATTAGTGTCCTCACCAGAGTCGAGCAGAGTATGGTAGAGCACAGTAGAGCGCGGACATCCATCGGATAAAAGTGTATACCACGAGCGCCAAAGCTATCCAAACCTAACCCAAACTAACGTAACAAACGTAAACGTAGCCTAACATAGCCTAACCTGCCGAGACGACAGTTACTGGCCTCCGCAGAGAAAAACAGGGCGTATTAGAGAACGGAATAGAGCGGAAGTACACCGAAAAACTGTATATAGCGCAAGAGTCAATGATATCCTCTCCTACCATGGCCAAACGTAACAAAGCCAGACGGAGCCTAAGTCGATCTAACGTGACCCGAACAATATTACTGGCATCTGCAAAGCCAAGCATAACATAAAGAGGGGAGTAGAGCGCGGAAGTCCATAGAATCGCAGTGAATAACAGAGAAGACGAAGCTAACCAAACCTAGCCAAAGCTAACGTGACCTAAGCAAGCGTAACATATCACTAGCTGACGCGCCGGGACCGCTATTACATGCGCCCACAGAGCCAAGCAGGACAAACTGGAGCACAGTAGAGCGCAGATGTCACCGAATAGCAGTGTATAGCACAAAAGGCAACGCTATCCTCTCCTAACATAACCAACTTTATCAAAACCAAACCTAACATAACTCAGCATAACGTGCCGAGCCCGCTGTTACTGGCATCAATAGAACCAAGCAGGATATACTGGAGCAGAGTAGAGCGAAGAAGTCCACCGAGTAGCAGTGTACAGCACAAAAGTCGAAGCAACCCTCTACTCATCTAACCAATCGTAACGAAAGCAAACGTAACGTAACTTACACTAACGTGACGCTACCACTATTGTTTGCATCCCCAGAGCCGAGCAGGGCATATTAAAGCACAGTGGAGCGCAGAAGTTCGCCGAATATCAGCGTATAACACAAAAGCCGGAGCTAGCCTAACCAAACCCTGCCTACCATAACATAACCGAACGTAATCTAACTCAACCCAACGTGTCACGGCCAGTATTGCTGCCTTCCACAGCGTCAAGCAGAGCATATTAGAGGACAGTAGGGCGCAGAAGTCCATAGAATCGTGGTGCATAGTGCAATACGCGAAGCCAACCGATCCTAGCATAGCCAAACGTAACACAACCGAACGTACATTAGCTCAACCCATCGAGCAAAGCCTGCCATTGCTTGCCTCCTCAGAGGCAAGTAAGCTATCCCAGAGCACAGTAGATCCCAGTAATCCAACGTATTTCAGCGTGTAGCACAAAAGTCAAAGCCATACCTGCCAAACGTTATCCAACCTAACCCAGTCAAACGTAACCTAACTGATCCTAGCGCGCTGAGGCAGCCATTGCTGTCCTCCCGAGAGCCAAGCAGAGCAGATAGGAGCACAGTAGAGCTCAGAAATCTACCGAACATCAGTGTATAGATTAAAAGCCGGAGCTATCCTTACCGAACCCTGCCTACCCTAATACAACCAAACGTAATATAACTCAGGCTAACGTGCCGCGAGTAGTATTGCTGGCCACCAAAGAGCCAAGCCGAGCATATTAGGGGAGAGTATGGTGCAGATGTCCACCGAATATCGGAATATAGCACAAAAGTTATAGCAAGCATATCCAAACCTATCCTACCGTGGTATTACCAGACGTAAGAGAACACAACCTTACATGCCGCCACCACCATTGCTGGACTCGCCGGAACCATGCAGAAAATATTAGACGAGAGCAGATCGCAGAAATCCATAGAATCGCGGTGTGCAGCGGGCAAGGCAAGGACACCCAAACCTAACCCATACTAGCATAGCCTAACATGACATAGAAGAACTCAGTATAACGTTTCGCAACCACTATAGCTGCCCCCCCCCAAAGCCAAGCAGATTGAAGTAGAGCGGAGTAAAGGGCATACGCCCACCGAATAGCAGTGTATAGCACAAAAGTCGAAGCTACCCCAACCAAACCTAACCAAACCTTACCAAGCCAAACGTAAGGTACCTCAACCTAACGTGCCGCGACCAAAGCAGCTGGCCTCCCTACAGCCATGCAGGACATATTAGAACACAGTAGAGCGCAGGACTCCACCGAATAGCAATGTACAGCGCAGAAGTAAGAGCTATCCCGTCCTAACACAAACAAACGCAGCCTAACGTACCCTAACTCGCCGAAACTTCTACTGTCGCCCTTCTCGGAACAAAGTAGAACTAACTACAGTAGAGTAAAGCGCAGAAATCCATGGAATCTCAGTTCATAGCGCAATAGTCGAAGCTACCCCAAACTAACATTACCAAGCGTAACATAACCGAAAGTATCCTTTTCCTACCTAACGTACCGAGACCACTATTGCTTGCCCCTCCTGAGCCAAGCAGAATATACTATAGCAAAGTACCGCGCATTAATCCACCGCAAGGCAGTTTATTGCACAAGAGTCAAAGATACCCTAACCTAACCTGTCCTGTCTAAACGTAACCGAACGTGACTTAACTAAACGTAACGTACCGAGAATACTATTGCTGGCGCCATTGAGCCAATTAGTTCACATTAGCGCACAGCGGAGCGAAGAAATCCACCGAAGAGCAGTGTAAAGCGCAAAAGTCACAGTTACCATACCCTAGCCAACCGTAACGTAACCAAACGTAACATAACTCAACCTAACGAGACTGTACCACGGTTGCTTGCCTCCTAGGAGGCTAGCAGAACGTACTAGAGCACTGTATGGCGCAGAAGTCGACCGCATTCCAGTTTAGATAACAGATGTCAAAAATATCCTAACCTAAATCGGACAGACTCAACCTAACCAACCGTGCATAACACAGCCTAACGCGCCGCGGCCCCCATTTCTGGCCCTGCCATAGCGAAGCAGGGCATACTTGATCACAGTAGCGCGCAGAAATCCACTGAAGAGCAGTGTGTAGCAAAAAAGTCGAAGCAATCCTTGTCTAACCTAACCGAACATAACACATCCAGACGTGACCTAACCCCACCTAACCACCCTACACCACAGTTGCTGACCTCCACAGAGACAATCAGAATATTCTAGAGCACAGTTGATCACAGAAGTCCGCGCCGCTGCAACGTAAAGCACAAAACACGAAGATAACCTGACTCAGTCTTACATAACCTAACCCAAACAAACGTAGCCTGTCAGAATATGGAGCCGAGGCCACCATTGCTGACTTTCCCAGAGCCAGGCTGCGCTTACCCGGCTACAGTATATCGCAGAAGTTCACCGAATAGCTGTATATGGCACAAAAGTCAAAGCCATCCAAGCCAAACCTAACCCAACCCAACCTAACCCAACCAAACGTTACCTAACACAACCGGTCGTGCCACGGACGCCATTTATGGCCTCCACAGATTCGAATAGAGTAAAGCAGGGCATCGACGAATAAAGGAACACACCGAATAGCTGTGTATAGCAAAAAAGTCGAAGCTATCCTATCCCAACCTATCCAAACGTAATATAGCCAAACGTAACCTATCCCAACCCAAAGTGCTTTGAAACCTATTGCTGGCTACCCGACCGCCATGCAGATCGTATTAGCGGAGAGTGGAGCGGAGGAATCCACCGAATAGCAGTGCATAGCGCAGAAGTCAAAGTTCTTCTGCTTCCTTCTGCCCTAACCAATCCAAACGTGGTATAATCAAACGAAAGCTAACTAAATCTAACGTGCCGAGGCGACTATTGCTGGAATCCCCTCAGCGAAGCAGAATATACTGGGGCTCAGTAGAGCGCAGAGGGCCACGAATTATCAGAGTAAGACACAAAAGTCAAATAGTCCAAAACTTAACGCGACCAAACCTAACCAAACCAAGCGAAGACTAACTAAACTTGACGAGCAGAGACCACAATTTTTGGCCTCCCCAGTGCCAAGCATAACAAATTAGAGCGCAGTATAGCGCAGAAGTCCACCGAATAGCAATGTATAGCGCAAAAGTCAAAGCTAGCCCCTCCAAACCTGACCAAACGTAAGGTATCCAAGCGTACCATAACTCATCTACCGTGATGGGACAACTGTTACTGGCCTCCCAGAGACGTGTAGAGTAGAGTAGAGCAATATATAGCGTAGAAATACGCCGAATATCATTGTACAGCACAAAAGTCATAGCTACCCTATCCTAGCCTGTCCAAACCTAATAAAACCAAACGCAACCTACCTCAACCTAACGTGCCGGGACAATTATTGCTGGATTCACATGAGCCAAGCAGAATACACTAGAGCACAGCAGAGCGCAGAAAGCATCCTGAGAGCAACGAATAGCACTAACGCCAGAGATATCCCGACCATACGTGACCAAAGCTGACATAACCGTACGTAGAATAAATAAACCTAACGGGATGAGACCGCAATTGCTGGCATCCCCAGAGCCAAGCGGAATATACTACAGGAGAATAGATAGCAGAAGCCCATAAAATCGCAGCGTACAGCGGAAAAGGCAAAGCTACACAAACCAAACCGTACCTAAGGTAATCTAACCAGGCGTAGCCTATTTCCACTAAACGTGGTGAGACCTCTATTACTGGCCACAACATAGCCAAGCAGAACATGCTAGAGCACAGCAGAGTGCTGAAATCCTCCGCATTTCAGTGCGCAGCATAAAAGCAAAAAATATCCTCTCCTACCCCGACAAACCTAACCTAACCAAGCGTAACAAAACCCTACATAACGCGTCCCGGCCTCCGTTCTTCGCCTCCACATAGCAAAGCAGAACATATTAGAATACAGTAGAGCGCAGAAATCCACCGCATAGCAGCGTACAGCACGAAAGTTAAAGCTACCCTGACCAAAGATTGCAGAAACCAACCAAACGGACTTTACTTTACCCAACATAATGAGTCGAGACCACAGTTGCTGACCTTCCAGAGCAAAACTGGGAATATTAAAGCACTCCAGGGCGAAGAAATCCACCTAATAGCAGACTATAGCACTATGGTCAAAGCCATTCTCTCCTAACCTAAAGAAACGTAACACAACCAAGCGTAACGTATCTCAACCTAACGTGTCGCGTCCACTATTACTGGCCTCCAAAGTGCCAAGCAGAACACATTAGTGGAGAGTAGATACCAGAAATACATATAATCGCAGTGTATATCAGAAAAGTCAAAGTTACCCAAGCCTAATCCAAATCTACAGAACATAGCAAAACATAACCTATCTGGGCCGGGACCGCTATTGCTGTCCTCCCCAGATCCACGCAGGGCGTACTGGAACGCTGAGGAGCGCAGAAATCTACCGAACAGCAGTGTACAGCAAAGAAGTTGGAGATATCCTAACCACACTTAGCCTCACCCAACCTTACCGAACGCAACATGACACAACACAACTTTTCGACACTACTATTTCTTGCCTGCCCGGGGCCAAGCTGAAAATATTAGAGCTCTGTATGACGCAGGAATCCACATAATATCAGGCTATAGCACTAAAGCCAAAGCCATCCTCTCCTAACCTATCCAAACTTAACATATCCGAACAAAACCTAACACGACCTAACGTTCGCAACCACTATTGCTGGCCTCCCCAGAGTCACACAGAACATATTAGTGGAGAGAAGAACGCAGAAATCCATAGAATCACAGTGTATGCCAGAAAAGTCAAAGCTACCGAAGCGTAACCTAAACAAACAGGACATAACCTAAACATAGCCTAACTCAACCTAACGTGCCGAGAGCGCTATTCCTGCCATCCCCAGAGCCAAGCAGGACATACTAGAGCACAGTAGAGCGCATAAATCCACCAAATGGCAAGTATTGTGCGTGTTACCAGGGCCCGCCAACTGGCGACCGCGCCGTACGTCGAGCTAGTGCTTTATAACTGCTTCGCGAAGAAGATGTTATTGTGCTTTCTAGCGTCACCGCTGCAGGGGAACGCGTGTGTAGTTGTTGAACACGCGACTAGGAAAAACCCTGCCCTCACCGTTTAAGTCTCATGTTAGAAGTTGGGCCTACCCTTGCGGGAAGCAGCTCACTTGGCTGTGGCTCAGGGTTGTCTAGCAGCCCGCAGCCTCGTTACCAGCGGGGACCACGTGGAGGCGGATCTGCCAGCTTACGCTCGGTCACAGCAGAATGGCGTGTGCCGATATACCTGCACCGTTCCGGTATCCGTATCTGGATACCGCCTGCGGATACGGTCACAGGTGCCTTACCCCCCTTCTCTTGCTGTTCTTTCCCTCCAGTGCTTCTCGTGGTCATCCTGTCTGGCCATCTTCTTCGTATGTGCAAGTTGGCTTCTTCCTCCTTAGCAGCGGTTGGTCCTGTTCCGGTTGGTTCCCGCTTGTGCCAGCCTTGTGCTTGTTCTTAGTCCTCTGCTTCTAATTTCTTCTTCTTCTTCCACACCGCGTCTTCTCCCTTCGCCATCACGTTTTCCTCTTATGGTTGTTCCCTCTCTTCTTTCCCGCCTTTTCTTCTCCTTGGCGGAGAGTACGTCGCGAGCGAACATCCAATAGTGACGAAACACCTTTCTCGACGTGAGCATACGACTTTCCACTGGTCACATGAATCTGTTGCCGTCGAGTCCTTCATTCAGTGCGCGCCGGCTTTCACCATAGAGTGGGCACTCTTCTATGATGTGCCTCGGCGTTTCCTCTTCTCCGCAGTCGCACAGTTCCGTATCGCTGCAGCCAAAGTACTTCAGTTTGCTATTAAAGTCTCCGTGGCCATTGAGGTACTGTGTCACATGGTGGTCCACGTGGATCTATTTATCCTTGACCCTTATCGTGGACGCTGCTGTAGTAGGCGTATGTTGTTCGTCCTCTCTCTGTCGCTCGACAACGCTCCTGCCAAGTGGCCATGGCCTCGTCCCGTACGCGCCGCTTTGTTTCCATCATGTTCGTGGATCCTTTCCTTTCTGCGTGCATCCGAGCGCGCATCTCAACCACCAGGCCGATAGGCATTTCCCCAGCTATCGCCTGTAGGGCCTCTGTTGAAATTGTCCTGTATGCCTTCGTGACCTGAAGCAAGGCCATTCTCTGCGATCTCTCGAGGATCTTCTTTGTCTTCAAGTTCAGCAGATCGCTCCAGCCAGCTGCGGCGTACGTGGCGATTGGGACAAAGAGCCCCCTGTACAGGGTGGTTAAGGCTCCACGTCCGAGACCCCAGTTCGCCT
>NW_016908325.1:0-11353 GCF_001483705.2 Eufriesea mexicana | reverse complement strand
GGTCGCTCCAGCTAGCTGCAGTGTACGTGGCGATCGGGACAAAGAGCCCCCTGTACAGGGTGGTTAAGGCTCCACGTCCGAGACCCCAGTTCGCTTTGGCCACCTTTGCGAGGCTGTTGAACATTCTTTTGCACTTGTGCGCTGCTTCTTGCACGTGCTTCTCGATCCTCAGGCCGCGCTCAAGATGCACGCCCAGGCATTTGATTGATGGGCGCATCCTGATGCTTTTCCCGTTGATGCGGATTGTTGGTGGTCGTTCGGCATCGAGCTTCCCCTTCACCAACAGCATCTCCGTCTTCTCGGCCGACAGTGCTAGCCTCTTGCGGCTACACCAAGTAGAGACCGCTGTGACCGCTGATTGCCCCTATCGCCGTAGTTCCTCCTGGGAGTTACCGCCGATCAGGATTATTATATCGTCGGCGTACGCGACCGCTTCGCATTGGGTCTCCTCGGACTCTAGTTGTGCCAGCTAGTCGTCGAAAACTATATTCCAGAGGCTGGGGCCGAGTATCGACACTTGCGGGCAACCCATTGTTACAAACTTCTCGACAGATTCGTGCTTCCCTGTCAGCTGTACTCTCCTGTCCGCGAAGCAGCTTTGCGTCAGCTTGTACAGGTTCTGCGCGCAGTTCCTTCGCTTCAGTTCGTTGAGCACGTTAGGCCACCATACATTATCGAAGGCACCCGATATGTCGAGTGCAATCGCTAAAATGTACTTCCCCTCACTCCTCTCATTTATCGCTCCTCGTAGTTTGACAATTGCGTCCTCTGTCGATTTTCCAGCGCGGAATCCGAACTGTCGCTCCGATGACAGTATATGATTGTGGAGGAGTGGGGCCATCCTTTTCGCCGTTAGTCGCTCCAATAGCTTGCCAATCATTGAGAGCAAGCATATTGGCCTATATGATTTTGGGCTACTTCTGCCTCTCTCCGGTCCTTTGAGTATAGTAACAACGTTACCGATTTTCATCCTCTCGGGAAGAATCTCCACTCCAAACAGGCGTTGATGAGCTTCAGTAGCTCTTGAAGAATGGTTCTCGATGCTTCCTGAAATACCTCCGACTCGATTTGTTCGGGGCCAGGGCATTTGCCTCTTTTGAGCCGCGCTATCGGGCTGCCGAGATCCTCGTAGCTGAATGGGGGGCTGTCTGCGGTTTCCGGGGCGTTCTTGGAGTCCTCTCTGATCCACCGTTTCTCGGGTGTGTCTCTTTAGACGTCGTCATCTGGAACGAGCGCGGTTAACATTGCCCCCGCCGTGGATAGCCAGCTCGAGGTTTCTCCTTGCGGCATGCGGAGTGCGCACGTCGCCTCTTCTCTCCTCAGTTTCCCGAGGGCAGTCTTGTAGACAATTGCCCAGGGCTCTTTGTTTCCTTCCTCGGTGACGAACTGGCGCCAGTTTTGGATCTTCGCTTTCGTCACCATCCTGGTGTACTTCCTTCGTAATTCGCTGTAGCGCTGTTTCTCTATCTCCCTCGTTGTGGGGTCCTTGGTCTCCTGGTACCTCATTATTGCTCGGTACGCATCTCTCTTGGCGGGTGTGAGATCTTGGGTACACCAAGCGTTGGACCTTTCGTGCCATTTCTTCTTCGGTATGGCCGCATCGCAGGCTTTGGTGATAACCCGCTCCAGCTCTACGATCATACTCTCTAGGTCCTCTTGGCACCTGATTACTATTTCGGACAGGTTCCTCTTCTCTTCCATGATGAGCTTGTGAAACTTTTCCCACTTGGCCTTCCTGGTGTGATAGCGTGGTGGCAGTGGTGGTGCAGTGCTTTCCTCTTCTTGAGGTTTAGTCGCGTCTCCAGTATCCGGTGGTCGTTGGAAGTTCCGTCCTCATGCACCTTCCAGTCGTGCACGAGCGGTAGTGCTTCCGGAGTGACGAGTGTCACGTCGATGTTAGATTTCCCGCGTGTTGGCTCAAACGTTGTGACGTGGCACGGCCGGTTCTAGCACTAAGAGACCGTGCTGTGCAAACAGGCCGTCGTGGAGATCGCCGCGTTCGTCAAACTCCCTGCTGGAACACAGGGGCGATTTGGCGTTGGCGTCCGCTGTGACGATGATCCCTTTGCCCCGCAGGTACGTCAACACCTTATCCAGCTGCGCGATGCAGACTTCAATATCTTCCGACGGCGGAAAATATTGACTGACCGCGTATACCTCGGTGTCTCCGACGCTTATCTGTACACAAGCGCAGTGTCTCGTGCAAAAGCTCGCGATTTCGAGAGCCGAGTTGTGGTTTGCTCTGATCTCCACTTATCTTCCGACGGCGGAAAATATTGACTGACCGCGTATACCTCGGTGTCTCCGACGCTTATCTGTACACAAGCGCAGTGTCTCGTGCAAAAACTCGCGATTTCGAGAGCCGAGATGTGGTTTGCTCTGATCTCCACCGCCGCGGGGAGTCGCACCGTATAGCAGTGTACAACATATTTGTTGAAGCTATTTTAACCTATCCTATCATAACACGAAATAGCCGTATGTACCTGACTCAGCATAATGCGCGGAGACCACTATTGATGGCCTTCGCACAGACAAGCTGTGAGCACTAGAGCCATGTAGGGCGCAGGAATCCGCCTAATAGCGGACCATGGCAATAAAGTCGATGCTATCCTCGCCTAACTATGCGAAACTTAACATAGCCAAACGTAACCAGATACAACCTAACGTGCCGCGACCACTATTGCTGACCTCCACCGATCCATGCAGGACATACTAGACCAGAGTAGGGTGCAGAAACCCATACAAGCGCAGGGTATAGCAGAAAAAACAAAGCTATCCAAACCTTACCCATGCTAACATAAACCAACCAAACGTAATATGACGAAACCTAACATGCCGCAGCCTCTGTCTCTGTCCTCCCAGAGCAAGGCAGAGCATATTAATGCAGAGAAGTGCGGAGAAATCCAAGGAAAGGCAGTGTGTAGCACAAAAGTCAAAAGTACCCTGGCCTAAATTAGCCAAAGGTAACTCTGCCAAATGTAAGCAAGCTAAACCGAACGTGCCGCAACCACTATTGCTGGCCTAGCGAGTGTCTTGCAGATTAGGGTAGAGCACACTGGAGGGCAGGAATCCACCGAATAACAGCGTACAGCACGTTAGTCATAGCTACCCTAACCAAACACTGCCTAAACTACCGTAGTCGAAAGCAAGCTAACTCAAACAAACCTTCCACGGCCGCTATTGCGGGCCTCCGCATAGACAAGCAGAACATACTAGAGCACAGTAGAGCGCAGAAATTCAAAGTTTAGCAGTGTATAACACAAGAGTCAAAGCTAACCTATCCTAACGGAACCAAACGTGACGTAAGCAATCGTAGCTTAACTATTTCCAACGTGCCGAGACCTCTATTGCTGCCCTCCTCAGAGCCAAGTAGAACATGTTAGAGGAGAGTAGAGCGCAGAAGTCAATAGAATCGCAGTGAATAGCAAAATATTCGAAGCTACACTATCCTGACATAGCCAAATGTAACATAACCGAACGTAGTTTATCTCAACCAAACGTGCCGATGCCATTCTTGCTTGACTCCTCAGAGCCAATCAGAACATGCTAGAATACAGCAGAGCGCAGAAGTACACCGAAAGCAGTCTATAACACGAAGATCAAAGCAATCCATACCTATCCCAAACTACCGTAGCCTCACCTATCGTAGCCTAACTCAACCTAACGTTCCGCGACCAGTATTTCTGTCCTCCACAGAGCCAAGCAGAGCATAATAGAAGGGAGTAGAATGCAGAAATGCGTGGAATCGCAGTGTATGGCTGAAAAGTCGTAGCCATCCAAACTTAATCAAAGCTAACATAACCAGCCATACGTATCCTATTTCGGCCTAACGTGCCCAGATAGATATTGCTGGCCTCCCCGTTGTCAAACAGGGCATACTAGAGGAGAATAGAGCGCTGATGTCCATAGAAAGCCAATGCATTGCACGAAAGTCAAAGATATCCGAACCTAACACAAACAAACCTAAACTAACCAAACGTAATTTATCTCAACGTAACGCGCCGCGGTCACCATTTCTGGAACTCCCAAAGCAAAGCAGGGTACATTAGATCTCAATAGGGCGCGGAAGTCCACCGAAAAGCAGCGTACAGTGCAAAAGACAAAGACACCCTGACAAAACTTAACCCAACCAAACATAGCCGAACGTGACATATCACAACCAAACGTGCCACGACCACTATTGCTGGCCTCCACAGATTCAAACAGGCGCTAGTAGAGCAATGCAGTGCACAGATATCGGCCGAGCTGCAGTGTACAGCACAAAAGATCAGGCTATCCTAACCGAGCATATCATAACCTAGCAAAGCCAACCGTAACGTATCTCAACCTAGTGTGACGAGACTACGATTGCTGGCATCCCCAGCGCCAAGCAGAACATACTAGAGCACAGTAGAGCGCAGTAGTCCATGGTATTGCATTGTGTGGCACAAAAGTCAAAGATACCCTAACCCAACCTCTCCTAACCTATCCAAGCCGAGCGTAACTTAGCTAAACATAATGTGCCGAGAATGATATTGCTGGCCTCCCCAGAGACTATCTGGGCATATAAGAGCAACGTAGAGCGTATAAGTCACCCCAATAGCTGTGTATAGCACAAACGTTAAAGCTATCCCGTCCGAACCTAATCAATCGTAACATAAATAGGCGTAACATGGCACAAGCTGACGCGCCTCGAAAGCTATTGCTGTCCTCGCGAGAGCAAAGCAGAGTACAGCAGAGGAATGTAGATCTCTGGAACCGCCCGAATAGCAGTGTATATCAAAAAGTAAGAAACATCCTAACCTAATCTGACCCGACCCAAACAAATCAAACGCAACCAAACCAAGTCTAACGTGCCTAACCCACAACTTCCGCCCTCCCCGCCACCAAGCAGGGCGTATTAGTTGAGGGCATAGCTCAGTGGTCCATGGAATGGCAGTGTATAGCATGAAATTTAACGGTATCCTTACCTAGCCAAACCAAATGTAACATTGACGGACGTATCGCAAGGCAACGTTACGTGCTACGACCGCTATAGTTGGTCTCACGAGAGCTAACCACAGTATGGCAGAGCAGTATAGAGCGCAGAAATCCACCGAAGAGCAGCGTACAGCGCAAAGTTCAAAGTTATCGCAGCCACACTTAACCAAACCTAGCCCGGCCGAATGCAACGTAACTCAACCTAACGCACCGCGACTACTGCTCCGTGCGTCACCAGACACACGCAGAGTGTTGTAGCGCACAGTACGGCGCAGAGGTCCATAGAATCAGGGTGTACAGCAGAAAAATCATAGCTATCCAAACCTTACCAATGCTAACATGAACCATCCGAACGTAACATTAGCTAAGGAGCCGCGGCCACTATTTCTGCCCTCCCCAGAGCAAGGCAGACCATAATAGAGCACATTAGAGTGGAGAAATTCACCCAATAGCAGTATGCAGCACAAAAGTCAATGGTACACTACCCTAACCTTACCAACCGTAACACGAACAAACGAAACCAAACACAACCTTACGGGCCACCACCACTGGTGTAAGCCTCCCCAGAGCCAAGCTGAATATATAGAGGAGAGTAGGGCGCAGAAATCCATAAAATCGCCGTGTACAGCGGGAAAGTCAAAGATACCCAAACGTAACCCAAACAAACATAGCCTAACCTAACGTAGGCAAACACAACGTAACGTGCCGCGACCACTATCGCCGGACTCCACAGGGTATAGCAGATTAGAGTGGAGCACAGCGAAGCGCTCGAATCCACCGTATAACTGTGTATACCACGAAAGTCAAAGCTACACTCACCAAACCTTACCTAACCGAACACAACGAAATGTAGAATAACTCAGACTGTCGAGCAGATACACCTATTGCAGGCCTCCCCAGAGGCAAGCAGAACACATTAGAGGGCAGTAGAGCGCAGGAATCTCCGCATAGAAGTATATGACGCAAAAGTCAATGCCATCCTATCCAAACGTGTCCTATCATAACCTAACCAAACGTAACCTAAACAAATCTATCGTGCCACGACCGCTATTGCTGGTCTGTCCAGAGCCGAGCAGAATATGCCAGTGTTCGGTAGAGCGGTGAAATCCACCCAATACCAGCGTATAGCATAGAAAACGAAGCATTCCTATCCTATACTTGACAAGCGCAACATATGCAGACGTAACGTTATACAAACCTACGTGCCGCGGCCACTGTTGCTGGCCTCCCGAGGCGCTAACAGAGTATAGTAGAGCAATATAGAGCGCATAAGTCCACCGAATAGCAGTGTATGGCACAGCAGTCAAATCTGCCCTATCCTAATATCTCGAAACTTAATATAACCAAACGCAACCGAAATTAATCCAACGTGCGGAGACCACTATCTGTGGCCTCGCCAGAGCCGAGCAGAACATCCTGGAGCACAGTAGAGCGCAGAAGGCGTCCGAATAGCAGTGTATAGCAAAAAAGGCGAAGCAATCCGAACCTAACCCTGTTCCAAATAGAAGTGTATAGCAAAAAAGGCGAAGAAATCCGAACCTAACCCTACCTACCCTAACCAAACCAAACTTAGAATAACTAAGCCCAGCGTGCCGAGATCTCTATTGCTGGCCTCCACAGAGTCGAGCATAGTATCGAAGAGGCAAGTAGCGCGCAGGAAGCCACCAATTCGCAATGTATAACACAAAAGTCAAAGACATCGCAACATAACCAGATGTAACCTAACCAAACAGAACGTAGAATAAATAAACCTACCGTGCCGAGACCTCTATTTCTGTTCTCCCCAGAGCCAAGCAAAATACACTAGAGCACAGTGGGTATCAGTAATATACAGCATTGCAGTGTATATCACAAAAGTGGAAGATATGTTAACCTACCCTGTACTAACCTCACATAACCGAACGCAGTATAGTTCAACATAAGTTACCGAAACTACAGTGCTCTAATCTTTTCAGCTTGGCTCTGCGAAGACCAGCAAAAGTGGTCTCGGCACGTAACTTTGAGACAGATTACTTTCGGTCAGGTTAGGTTAGGATATGTTTGGTTAAGATAGATTTAACTTTTGCGCTGTACACTGCTTTTCGGTGGATTTCTGCGCTCCACTGTGCTCTGGTATGCCCTGCTCGGCTCCGTGGTGGGCAACAATAACGGTCTGAGCACATTAATTTGAGACAGGCTATGTTTGGTCGTGTTCCGTTGGTTTATGTTAGGTTTGGATAACTCTGACTTCTCCGATATACATTGCGATTCTACGGATTTCTGCGTTTTGCTCTCCGCTGATGTGTTCTGCTTGACTCTGGGGAGGCAAGCAATGGTCGTCGCTGCACGTTGGGTAGAGTTAGGTAAGGTTTGGTCTTGTCACGTTTGGTTAGCTTAGGAGGGGATCGCTCCGTTTTTGTGTCGTAGTCTGCTACTATTTCGATCTATGCGTCCTATAGTGCTCTAATATCTTCAGCTTGGCTCAGGGAAGACCCGCAATTGTGGCCACTGCCGGATACATTGAATCAGGTTGCGTTCGGTTATATCGGGTTTGGATAGGTTTCACTTGGGTAGCTTTAACTTTCGTCCTGTACACTGACATATGGTGGATTTCTGCGCTCTACTGTACTCTAGTATGTCCTGCTTGTCTCTGCGATGGCCAACAGTAGTGGTCGCGGCACGTAAGTATGGGTTGTGTTACGCTTGGTTATGTTAGGTTTGTATAAGTTAGGAGTGGATTGCCTTGACTTTTGTGCTATTGTTTGGATTCCTGAGACCTGCAGCGCTCTAGTTGTTCCAGATTGGCTATGGGAAGGCCAGCAGCAGTGGCCTCTGCACGTTACGATGTGTCAGGTTACGTTCGGTTAGGTTGGGGTAGGCTAAGTTTTGTAATGATAGCTTTATCTTTTGTCCCCTACACTGTTTTTCCGTGGATTTCTACGATCTACTGTACTCTAGTAAGTCCTGCTTGGCCCAGAGGAGGGGGGGGGGCAAAATAGCGATGTCGGCACGTTAGGTTGAGTCAGGTTGTGATTGGTTATGTTGTCTTGAATCGGGTTAGGCTTGGGTGGCTTCAACATTTCGGATATTCGCTGCGATTACATGGAATTCTGCGTTGTTAGGTTGCTGTGTTCCGGTTGACTCGTGGTATGTCAGCAATAGTGGTCGCGGCACGTTAGGTTTAGATAGGTTACGTTTCCTTGTGTTACGGTTTGTTATGTTAGGAGACGGTAGCTTTGGTTTTAGAGCTGTAGTCTGCTATTAGTTGGATTCCTGCGTCATAGAGTGCTCTAAAGCGTTCAGCTTGGCTCTGTGAAGGCCAGAAATGGTGGCATCTGCATGTTACCTTGAGTCTGACTACGTTTGGTTTGTTTGGGCCCGGCTAAGTTTTGTAAGGATAGCTTTCACTTTTGTGGTGTGCACTGCTATTCGGTGGATTCTTGCTATCTTCTGTGCTCTAGTATGTGCTGCTTGGCTCTCAGAAGGGCCAAAATAGCGGTCTCGGCTCGTTAAATTGGGTCAGGTTATGTTTGGTAATGTTCTGTTGGTTACGGTTGGGTTTGGGCAGCTTTGACTTTTCTAATATACACTACGATTCTATGGATTTCTGCGTCTTGCTCTCCGTTAATGTGTTATGCTTCGCTCTTGGGAGGCCAGAAATAGTGGTCGCCGCACAATAGGTTGAGATAGGTTACGTTTTGTTATGTTACGTTTGGTTAGCTTAGGAGAGGATGGCTTTGACCTTAGTGCTATGGTGTGCTGTTAGGATTTCGGCGCCCTGCAGTTCTCTAATTCTTTCAGCTTGGCTCTGAGAAGGCCAGCAATAGTGGCCTCGGAACGCTACGTCGTGTCAGGTTACTTTCGGTAAGGTTGGTTCAGGACAAGTTTGAACAGGATAGCTTTAAGTTTTGTGCTGTACACTGCTATCCGTTGGATGCATGGGCTCTTCTGTGCTCTAGCATGCCCTGCTTGTCTCTGTGGAGGGCAGAAAGTGTGGTCGCGGCTCGATAGTGTAAGATTGGATACGCTTGGTTATGTTACGATCCTTCAGGTTTGGAGAGGATAACTAGGTCTTTGGTCCTATAGTCTGTTATTACGTGAAATTTTGCGCCCTACATTGCTCTAATATTTCCAGCTTGGCTCCGGCAAGGCCAACAATAGTGGCCTCGGTACGTTATGTTTTGTCAGGTTACGTTCGGGTATGTTGTGTTATTCTAAGCTTTGTAAGGATAGCTTTACCTTTTGTGCTGTACTCTGCTATTCGGCGGATTTCTGCGCTCTACCATGGTCTAGTGTGTCCTGCTTGCCACTGGGGACGGCAGCAATATTGTTCTCGGCACGCTAGGTTGGGTTAGGCTATGTATTGTTATGTTCTCTTGGTTTGAGTTAGGCATGGGTACCTTTGTCTCTTCTTACATAAACTGTGATTCTATAGATTTCTATGTTCTACTCCGCACTAATGTGTTCTGCTTGGCTCTATGGAGGGCAGCAATAGTGGCCGAGGCATGTTAATTTGGGTTAAGTTATGTTCGGTTATTCTACGATTGCCTATGATAGGAAAGTATGGCGTCGACTTTAGCGCTATTGTCTGCTATTAGGCGGATTCCGGCCATCTACAGCGCTCTAATATTTCCAGTTTGGCTCTGGGAATCCTAGCGATTGTGGTCTCGGCACGTTATGATCGGTCAGGCTACGTTCGGTTAGGTTGGGTTAGGCTAAGTTTGGTAAGGGTACCTTCATCTTTTGCACTGTATACTGCTACTCGGTATATTTCTGCGCTCTACTGCGCTTTAGTACGTCCTGCGTGAATCTGGGGAGGGCAGCAGCAGAGGTATCGGCACGTTAGTTTGAGTTACGTTATGTTTTGTTATGATCTGTTTATTAGGCTTAGTGTTGGATTGCTCTGACTTTTCTGATATAAAGTGCGATTCTACGGATTTCAGCGTTCTACTCTCCACTAATATGCTCTGCTTGACTCTGGGGAGGCCAGCTATGGTTGTCGCGACACGATAGGCTGAGCTACGTTATGTTTGGTTATTTTAGGATTGGCTAGGTTAGGAGGGGATAGCTTCGCCTTTATCGTTGTACTCAACTATTAGGTGGAATTCTGCGCCACATGGTGCTTTAACATTTGCAGCTTGGCTCTGGGAAGTCCAGCAATGTTTATCTCGGCTCGTTATGCTGAGAGAGGTTATGTTCGTTTAGGTTGTGTTTGGCTAAGTTTAGTTAGGATAGTTTTAGCTTTTGCTTTTCCGACTGCTATTCGATGGATCTCTGCGCTCTGCTGTGCTCTAGTATGTCCTGCTTGGCTCTGGGGAGGGCAGCAATAGCGGTCTCGACACGTTAGGCTCAGTCACGCAATGTTTGGTTATGTTCTGTTGGTTTGGGTTAGCCTCAGGTAGCTTTGACTTTTCTGATGTGCACTGCGATTCTACGGCTTCTGCGTTCTACTCCCCAGGAATGTGTTCTTCTCCATACTGGAGAGGTCAGCAGTAGTCGTCGCGGCAAGTTAGGTTGAGTTAGGCTATGTTCGCCTATGCTTTGCTGGTTTGGGTCATGGTCGGGTGGATTAGGCTTTTCTGATATACACTGCGATTATATGGGTTTCTGCCCACTACTCTACACTAATATGTTCTGCGTGGCTCTGTGGTGGCCAGCAATAGTGGTCGCGGTACGTTGGGTTGAGCTATGTTACGTTTGGTTATATTAACATTGGATATTTTACGTTTGGTTAGGTTCGGACAGGGTAGCTTTGACTTTTGTGCTATAAACTGATATACGGTGGATTTGTGCGCTGTACTCTCCTCTATTAACTGCTGCTTGGCTCTGTGGCGGCCAGCAATGCAGGTCGCGGCACATTGGTTTGGGACTGGTTACGTTTGGTTGTCTTCGGTCTGATCGGGTTAGTTTAGGGTAGCTTTGACATATGTGCTCACCTGTGATATCCAATGGACTTCTGTGCTCTACTGTGCTCTTTCATAGTCTGCTTCCCTATGGGGAGGCGGGCAATAGTGGTCGCGGCACTTAAGGTGTAGTTACTCTACGTTTGGTTATGATACATTAGGCATGATTAGGACGGTGTAGCTACGGCTTTCGTGCTATACACAGATATTCGGTGGATTCCTGCTCACCACTGTGCCCTACTCTAATCTGCTTGACCCTTTGGTGGCCAGCAGTAGTGATCACGGCACGTTGCATTGAGATTTTCTATCTTACGCCATGTTATGTTAGTTTGGGTTAGGTCTGGATATCCTTGACTTTTCTGCTTTACACTGCGATTCTATGGATATCTACGCCATACTCCCTTCAAATATTGTCTGCTTGGCTCTGGGGAGGTCAGCAATATTGGTGGCTACGCGGTAGGTTGAGTTTGATTACGTTTGGTATTGCACGATTTATTAGGTTACGTCATGCT
>NW_016908324.1:91034-109553 GCF_001483705.2 Eufriesea mexicana | reverse complement strand
AGTGTATAGCACGATAGTCAAAACAATCCGAACCTAACCAATGCTACCATAACATGTCAAAGCTGAGCCCAATTAAACCTATTGTGCCACGACCACTACTGCCGGACACCCCACAGCCAAGCGGATCATAATAAAGGAGAGTAGAGCGCAGAAATCCATAGAATCGCACTGCATAGCAGAAAAGTCAGGGCTATCCAGTACTAACCTAACGAAACGTACCGTAACCAAACGTAATATATCTCAAGAAAATTTGCCGCGACGACTATTGCTGGCTTCCAATGAGTCGAGCGGAAGATGGTAGAGAAGTGTAGAGCGCAGTAATCCACTGAATAGCAGTGTATTGCGCGAAAGTCAAAGCCTTGTTGGACTAAACCAAGCAAACCTAACCGAACCGAACGTGACGTAACTCAACCTAACCTGCCGAGACCACAATTGCTGGCCTCCCCAGAGCCATGCAGAGCATACTAGAGGAGAGTAGGGCGCAGAAATCAATAGAATCTCAGTGTATGGCAGAATATCAAAATCTGTCCAAACCGAGCCCAAGCAAAAGGAGCCTAACCATACGTAACATAACTGAACCTAACGAGCAGCGGCCACTATTTCTGGACTCCCCAGTGCCAAGCAGAATGTAATAGAGGACAGTAGAGCGCAGAAATCCACCCAGTAACAGTGTATAGCGCAAAGGTCGTAGCTTCTATACTAACATGGCCAAACATAACATGATAGGCGAAACATATCTCAAACTCACGCGTCGAGACCACAATTGCCGGCCTCCCCAGAGCCGAGCAGAACGTACTAGAGCATAGGGGACCGCAGGAATCCTTCAAATATCAATGTATAGCACAAAAGTCATAACTACTCTATCCTAACCTAACAAACCCTCACATCACCAAACGTAACATTGCTTATACCAACAGGCCGAGACAACTGCTGCTGGCCTCCACAGGGCCAAGCAGAATGATGTAGAGAACAGATGAGCGCAGGAAACCGCCGAATAACGGTGTATAGCACGAAAGTCAAAGCTGTCCTAACCGAACATAGCGTAACCTTAACTAACGAAGCGTACCCGAAAACATCCTAACTTGCCGATACCACAATTTCGGGCCTCCCTAGAGACAAGTAGAAGATATTAGAGCACAGTAGGGAGCAGAAACTCTTCGAATAGCAGCGCGTAGCAAGGAAGTCAGTGCTACACTGTCCTAATATAACAGAGCGTAACATAGCCAAACGCAAACTAACTCAGCCTATCATGCCGTGAACGTTACTGCTGACCACTCCAGAGCCGAGCAGCACAGATTAGTTGAGAGGAGAGTTCAGAAAGCCATAGATACATAGTGTATGGACGATGGTCAGGGCTATCATAATCGAACTATACCTAGCCCAACTTCGCAAATGTAACATAATGGTGATCGCGGCAAGTTACGTTTGGTTAAGTTGGGTTAGATTATGTTTGGTCAGGTTGCCTTTGTCTTTTGTGCTATGCACAGCAATGCGGTCGATTTCTACGAACTACTGTGCTCTAGCAAATTCTGCCCGGCTATGCGGGTGCCAGCAATAGCGGTCCCGGCACGTTAGGTCGGGTTAGGTTTCGTTTGGTTAGGTTAGGGTTGGCTAGATCCGACTCTTATGCTATACAATGCTATTCGGTGGATTTCTGCGCTCTACCGTGCTATAATGTGATCTGCTTGGCTCAGGGATGCCGGCTATAGTGGTCACGGCATGTTAGGTTCAGTTAGGTAACGTTTGGATAGGTAAGGCTTGTCTGGGTTGGGTTAGCATATCTTTGACCTTTCTGCTATACATTGCCATTCTTTGGACTTCTGCGCTCTACTCTCCTTTAACATTTTCTGCTTGGCGTTGGGGAGGCCAGCATATTGGACTCCACTCGTTAGGTTCATTTAGTCTACACTTGTTTGGGTTAGGTTAGGTCTGGTAAGGAAAGGGAATCCTTGATGTTTGTGTAATTCGCTGCTATTTGCTGGCTGCCAGCTCTCTACTATTCTCCAGTGTGTTCTGGTTGGCTCTGCGGATTCAAGTAATAGTCGTCTCGGCACATTACGTTAAGATATGTTACGATTGGTCCTATTACGTTTGGATAGGTTACGATAGGATCGCTTCGACTTTTGTGGTATACGATGCCATTCGCTGGATGTCTAGGCTCTACATTGCTCTACTCTACTCTGCTCGAATCAGGGGTGGCCATTAATATTGGCCTCGGCACGTTAGGTTGGGTCAGGTTACGTTTGGTTATGATAGGTTAGATTAAGCTTTGTCAGGATATCGTTGGCTTTTGTTATATACACTGCTACTTGGTGGACTTTTGCGTTGTACTGTGATCTATCATATTCTGCTTTTAAATGGGGACGCCTGCAATAGTGGTCGCGGCACATTAGGCTGAGCCATGTTACGTTTGGTTAGCATGGGTTCAGTTAGGTTTAGTCTGGATATCCTTGACTTGTGTGATAAAAACTGCAATGATGTTGATTTCTGATCCCCATCGTGCCCAAGTGCATTCTGTTTGGCACTGCGGAGGCCGCCAGTAGTAGTCTCGGCGTGTTAGTTTTAGTTATGCTACGTTTGCTTACGATACGTTTGGATAGGTCGGGAGAGGGTAGCTTTGGCTTTTGGGTTATGCTCTGCTGCGGATTTCTGCTCTCTGCTGTACTCTAATATACTCTGGTGGGCTCTGAGCAGGCCAGCAATACTGGTCTCGGCAGGCGAGTTTGAGCTAGGTTGCATTTGGTCAGGTTAAGTTAGTTTGTGTCAGGTTAGGATAGCTTTGACTTTTCTGCTATACACTGTCATTATGTGGACTCCTGCGCTCTGCTCTCCTCTAATATGATCTTCTTGGCGATAGATAGGACAGCAATAGAGGTCTAGAATCGGTTGGTTGGGTTAGGGTACGATTGGTTATGTTACGTTTGGTCAGAATAGGAGAGGGGTGCATGGACTTATGTCCTATATAATGTTCTTCGGTGAACTTCTGAGATATACGGTGCTGTAATATGCTCTGCTTGGCTATGGGGAGGCCAGCAATTGTGGTCCCGGCTAGTTAGTTTGTGTTAGGTTACGTTTGGTTGCGTTACGATTGGTCAGGTTAGGAGTGGCAAGCTATGACTCCTGCGGTATATACTGCTATTCAACGGATTTCTGCACTCCACTGAGCGCTGATATGTCCAGCTTGGCTCTGGGAGGGCCAGCAAAAGTGGTGTCGGCACGTTACGTTTAGATATGCTACACTTGGTTAGATTGGGTTAGGACAGGATGGGTTAGGACATCTATGGCTTTTGTGCTATACATTGCAATGCCGTGGATTTCTGCGCTCTGCTGTGCTTTATTATATTCTGCTTGGCTTTGGAGCTGCCAGAAATTGTAGTCTCGGTACGTTAGTTTGAGGAGGGTTACGAAACGTTGGATTAGGCTAGGAAGGTTTGGTTAGGATTTCTTTGCCTTTTGTGCTATATACGGCCATTCGGAGGATATCCGCCCTCGGCATTGCTATACTACACTCAAACCGTCTCTGGGGATGCGAGCAGTAGTGGCCATGGCAAGATAGGTTGAGTTAGGCAACGTTTGGCTATGTTACTTTCGGTGAGGTTAGGATAGGGCGGCTTAGACTTTTCTGCTATACCCCGCAGTCCGCTCAGACTTCTGAGCTCAACTGCGTTCTAACATTTTCTGCTTGTTTCTGGGGAAGCCAGCAATAGTGATCGCGAGACGATAGGTTGTGTTATGTCACGTTTGGTTAGGTTAGGATTGGCGAAGCTCGGTCAGGTTGTTTTTCACTTCCGCGCCACACACTGCTGCTCGGTGGATATCTGCGTTCGTCTGTGCTTTACTATATTCTGGTTGGCCCTGGGTATGACAATATTCGTGCTCTCGGCGCGTTAGGATGTGTCAGGCTACGATTGCTTATGACAGGTTTGGCTATGCCAGGACAGCGTACCGTAGCCTCTTGTACCGTACACTGCTATTCGGTGGACTTCAGCGATCTACTCTGCTCTAATATGATCTGCTTGGCTCTGGGGTGACCAATAGTAGCGGTCTCTGCACGCTAGGTTGAGTTACGTTATGTTGCGGTAGGGTAAGTTACGAAAGCTTTATTGCGATGTCTTTGACTTTTGTGCCATACACTGCCATTCGGTGGATTTATGCCCGCCAAATTGCCTTACTATACACTGCACGACTCTGCGAGGCGAGAAATTTAAGTCGTGGCACGTTAGGTTGCGTCAGGTGATGTTTCGTTAGGTTAGGTTAGGTTATGTGTGGACAGGATAGCTTAGACTTTTGTGCTATACACTGCTTTACTGTCGATTTCTGTCATCTACTGTGCTGTATTATGTTCTGCTTGGCGCTGTGGGTGCCAGCAGCGGTGGTCGTGGTACGATGTGTTGAGCTATGCTTCGTTTGGTTTGTTTATGTTAGGTCAGGTTAGATCCGGGTATCTTCGTCTTTTGTGCTATACACTGCTGTTCGGAGGATTTCTGCGCTCTTCTGTGCTGTAGTCCACTCTGATTGCCTGTGCGGAGGCCAGCAATAGTGGTCCCGTCATGTTAGGTTGAGCTATATTACGTCTGGTTATGTTACGCTTGGTTCCGTTAGAACAGGGTAGCTTCGACTTTTATGATTTACACTGCTGTTCTGTGGATTTGTTAGGACTGTGTTGCTATAATATTCGCTTTCCGGCTCTGGGTGGCCAGCAATAGCAGTCTCGGCACGTTATGTTGGGTACAGCTACGTTGGGTTAGGTCAACGTATGGCTGGCTAGGTTTGGATATCTTTGACTTTTGTGCTCCACACCGCCGGTCTATGGACCATTGAGAGCTGCTCTCCTCTAATATGTTCTGCTTGGCGATGTATAGGCCAGCAACATTGGTCTAGGCACGTCGGTCTCTGGTATCCCACGTTTCGTGGGGTTCGGTTATGTCAGGTTATGTCAAGATAGACTTGACTTCTGAGCTTTACAGTTCAGTGCGGTGGATTTTTGCGCCCTTAATTGCTCTACTATACTCTGCTCGGCTTTGGGGAGGCCAGCAATTGTAGTCTCGGCAGGGTATGTTGAACTAGGCTACGTTTGGTTAGTTTTGCTTACGGCAGGCTAGGTAATGATAACTTTGACTTTTATGATATAAACTGCCAGTCCAAGTACTTCTGCGCGCTTCTCTCCTCTAATATGCTCTGGTTGGCGATGGCGAGGCCGGGAAAGGTGGTCTAGGCAAGTTAGATTTAGTTATCTCACGTTCGGTTACGTTAGGATAGGTCAGGCTATGTTAGGATAGTCTTGACTCTTGTGCTTTAGGCTTCAATGCCGCGGATTCCTGCGCTCTCCATTGCTCTACTATATTCTGCTCGACTCCAGGAAGGCCAGCAGTAGCGGTCGTGGGACGATATGCTGTGTTAGGTTACGCTTCGTTAGGCTACGTTTGTTTACGTTTGGACAGGGTGGCTTCGGCTTTTGTGCTACACACTGTTATTCGGTAGACTTCTGCGATCCACTTTGCTCTGTCACAATCTGCTTGTTTCTGTGGGCGCCAGGAATTCTGGTCGCTGCGCGTTAGGTTGAGGTATGTCCCGTTTGGTTATGTTAGGTTTGGATACGTTGTGTTAGGATATCTTTGCCTTCTGCGCTTTACGCTGCTATTTGGTCGTTTCCTGCGCTCTATATTGCTGTGCTGTACTATGCTTTGCTCCCCCGAGGCCAGCAGTAGTCGCTGTGGCATATGAAGTTGTATCATGTTACCTGTGGTTATGTTAGTTTTTGATACGTTTTGTTAGGTTAGCTCTGACTTTTGTGCTATGCAATGCTGTTCGGAGGAATTCCACGCTCTACTGTGATCTGGTATGCTCTGCTTGCCACTGTGGAGGCCAGCAATAATGGTCTCGTCCCGTTAGTTTCAATTAGTCTGCGTTTGGTTAGGTTACGTTTGGTCAGGTGAGATTAGGATATACTTGACGTTGTGTTATTCTCTGCTCTTTGGAGGCTTTCAGGGCTCTGCTGTGCCCTAGCATAATCTACTTGGCTCTGGGGAATCCAGCAGTAGTGGTCTCGGCACGTTAGGTTAAGTTACATTGCGTTTGGCCGTATTACGTTTGGAGAGGTTAGTATAGGGTCGCTGCAACTTTTGTGCTGTAAGCCACTGTTCGTCGTGTTTCCACGTTCTATGTTGCTCTACTCTACCCTGCTCTACTGTCGGGAGGCCAGTAATAATTGTCCAGGCACGTTAGTGTGATTTTGGCTTCGTTTGGTTATGTTGCGTTTGGTTAGGTTAGAAGAGCATAGCACTGACTTTTGTGTTATATACTGCTATTCCATGAACTTCTGCGCTTTACTGTGCACTAATATGATCTCCTTGTCTCTGGGCACGCCAGCAATAGTGGTCTCGGCACGTTAGGCTGAGTTACGTTATGTTCGTTTAGGTTATGTTTGTTAGGGCTAGGTTTGGATAGCTTTGGCTTTTCCTGCACAGACCGCTATTCGGTGGATTCCTGAGACCTACGGTGCTCTACAACACGCTGCCCGACTCTGGCGAGGCAGGCAATAGTGGTCGCTGCAAGTTAGGTTTAGTTAGGATACGTTTGGGTATGTAATGGTTGGATATGTTAGGAGATTGTATCTATGCCATTTATGCAACACACTGTCATTCGGTGGATTTCGGCGCTCCACATTGGTCTGATATGCTAAGCCTGGCTCAGGGAAAGACAGCAATTGATGCCTTGGCACGTTACACTGGGATATGCGACGTTTGGCTGGGTTTGGTTAGGCCAGGTTATGTTAGGGTATCCTTGACTTCTGCGCTGCACACTGAAACTCAGCGGATGTTTGTGATCTACGGTGCTGTAGTATACTCTGTCTGGCTCTGGAGAGGTCAGCAATAGTGGAGTATGGCTATTAGGTGGAGTTACTTTGCGTTTCGTTATGCTACGTTTGGTTAGGTTAGGCAAGGACAGCCTTGACTTGTGTGTTATACTTTACCGTTCGGTGGGTTTCTGCGCTCTACTGTGATGTAATACGCTCTGCTTTGCTCTCTGGATGGCAGAAATAGTGGTCGCTGCGCGTTAGGTGGAGTTGTGTTACGAATGATTAGGTTAGGTTCGTTTGGGTCAGGATAGGGTATCTTTGACTTTCGTGCTGTAGAATGAAATGCGGTGGATTTCTGCGCTCTACTGCGCTCTAATATGTTATGCTTGGCTCTTTGGAGGCAAGCAATAGTGGTCGCAGCACGTTTGGTTTGGTTACGTTTCTTTAGGTTAGGAAAGGTTTGGCCAGGTTTGGACCGGATATCTATGCATTTGCGCTATGGACTGCAATGCCGACGATTTCTGAGCTCCACTGTGCTCTAATATGCTATCCATGTCCCTGTGGTGGACCGCAATAGTGATTTCGACACGTTAGGTTGAGTTAGGTTACGCTCGGTTAGGGTAGGCTAGTCTGGTTTGGTTAGGATAGCTTTGACTTTTCTGCTATTCATTGCCATTCTATGGACTTGTGCGCTCTAGGACCCTCTAATACTTCCTGTTTGGCGATGGGGATGCCAGCAAGTGTGGTCTCGGCTCGTTAGGTTTAGATAGGCTACGTTTGGTTCGGAGAGGATAGGTCAGGTTAGGTAAGGATATCTCAGACCTTCGTGCTATACAGTGCTATTTGGTGGTTTTCTGCGCTCTACTGATCACTGGTATAATCTGCTTGTCTCTGGGCAGGCTAGCAATATTGGTCTCGGCACGTTAGGTTAAGCTATGTAACGTACGGTTATATTGCGTTAGGATGGGTTACGATAGGGTAAAGTTGACTTTTGTTCTGTGCACTGGTATTCGGGGGATTGCTGCATTCTCCATTGCTCTGCTATGCTCGGCTCGACTATCGGAGGACAGTAATAGTGGTCTCGGCTCGTTAGGTTCGGTTAGGCTACGTTCGTTTGGGTTAAATTTGATTGGGTTTTGTTTGAACAGATTTGACTTTCAGAGTATACACTGCCACTTGATGGATTTCTGCGCTCCGCAGTGATATATTATGCTCCGATTTGCTCTGTGGAGGGCAGAGATAGCGGCCGCTGGACATTAGCTTGAATTTTATCGCGTTTGGTTATGTTATGTTTGTTTGGATCAGATTTAGGTAGCCTTTGCATTTCCGCTGTTCCCTGCGACCTATGGATTTCGGCGCTCTCCTCTACTCTAACATGTTCTGATTGGCCATGTGGAGTCCAGCAATACTGGTCACGGCACGATATGTTGCGTTGAGATTACGTTTGGTTAGTCTCGGTTAGGTTGTATCCGGTTTGGATATCTTTGCCTTTTGTGCTCAGCACTGCTGTTCTATGGACTCCTGCGCTCTACTGCGCTGCCTCGTACTCTGCATGTCAATGGGGACGCCAGCAATGGTTGCCGCGGCACGTTAGCTTTCGTTACGTTACGTTTGGCAAGGTTAGGTTAGGTTATGTTTGTTTGGGTTCACTTTGACTTTTGCGATATTAACTGCAATGCGGTGGACTTCTAGGCAATACTGTTGTCTAGTATATTCCGCTGGGCTCCGCGGAGGCCAGCAATTGTGGTTTCGACAAGTTAGGTCATGAAGGTCACGTTTGGTTAGGTTAGGATAGCCTGTGCTGAGCTAGGATATCTTTGACTTTTCTGATGTTCATTGCCATTCTATGACCTTCTGCGCTCTGCACTCCTCTAATATGTTCTGCTTGGCGATGGGGAATCCAGCAAAAGTGTGCCCGGCACGTTGGGTTTAGTTTGTTTACGTTTTGTCTGGCTAGGTTAATTCAGGTTGGGTCAGGATTTCTCTGTCTTCTGTGCCAAACGCTGCTATTTGGTGGCCATATGCGACCTACTGTGTTCCAGTCGCTGGGGAGGCCAGCAACAGCTCTCTCGGCACGTCAGGTTAAGTTAGGCTACGTGTGTTTATATTACGTTTGGACAGGCTATTATAGGATAGAAGTGACTTTTGTGCTCTACACTGCTATTCGGTGGGCTTTTGCGATCCGCTGTTCTCTATTATGCTATACTTGGCTCTGAGGAGTCCAGCAATAGTTGTCTCGGCACGTTAGTCTGAGTTGGGCAACTTTTGGTTAGGATACGTTAGTTTGGGTCAGGTCTGCATAGCTTCTACTTTCGTGGCATACACTGCTATTCGGCAGATTTCGGCATTCTGCTGTTCCCTTGTATGTTCAGCTTTGCTCTTGGAGGGCCAGCAGCAGTGGTATCGGCACGTTACATTGAGTTAGGCTACGTTTGGTTACTTTTGCGATTGGTCAGGTTAGTGTGGTCTAGCTTCTACTACTGCGCTATATACGGCTTTTCGGCGCATATCTGCAACCTACTGTGCTCTAATTTGTTCAGCTTGGCCCTAGGTGGGCATGCAGTAGTGAGATCGGCACGATACGTTTGGTTATGTTACGTTTGGTTGGGTCAGATTAGATCAGCTTTGGTCAGGGTGTCTTTGACTTTTGCGCTATGCACTACTTTCTGGTTGATTACTACCCTCTACAAGGAACTACTACACTCTGCTCGACTCTGAGAAGGCCAGTAATGGTGGTCCAGGCATGTTAGTTCCATTTGTGCTACGTCTGTTTATGTCACGTTTGGTTAGGGTAGGAGGGGATAGCAATGACTTTTGCTTTATATACTGATATTCGTTGGACTTGTTCGCTATACTGTGCTCTAATATGCTCTGCTTGGCTGTGTGGAGGCCAGAGATAGCGGGCTCGGCCCGTTAGGTTGAGTTGGGTTACGCTTGAGTTGGGTTGAGCTGGACAGGTTAGATTATGTTAGTGTAGGGGCGCATAGCTTCGATCTTTGCACTATAGAAGGCTATTGGGAGGATTTCTGCGCCCTACTGTACTCTAATACTCTCTGCTCGTCTCTGAGGAGGCCAGCAATCGGGGTCTCGGCACAATAGTTTGATTTAGGCTACGTTTGTCTAGGTTTCGTTAGGTCACGTTAGGTTGGGGTATCTTGGACATTTGTGGCTTTCGCCACTCTTTGGAGGCTTTATGCTCCAGTATATACTATTTGGCTTTAGTGTGTCCAGCAATAGTGGTCCCGGCACGTTAGGCTCTGTTAGGTAGCGTTTGGTTAAATTACTTTTGGACAGGTTAGTTTAGGTTAGCTGTGACTTTTGTAGTATACACTGGTATTCGGCGCTTCTCTACGCTCTATATTGCTCCACAATACTCTGCTCGGCTCTGGGGAGGCCAGTAATAGTGGTCTCGGCACGTTAGGTTGAGTAAGGTTACGTCTCGTTAGGTTAGATTAGGAAGGTTCGGTTAGGGTTTCTTTGACTTTTATGCTGTACACTGCTATTTGAATGATTTCTGCGCCCTACATTGATCTAGTATTCTCAGCTCGAATCCGTGGAGGCGGGAAATGGTGGTCGTGGCGCGTCAGCTTGAGTTAGATTACGTTTGGCTAGGTTAGGTTAGGTTAAGTATGGCTAGGGTAGCTTTGTCTTTCGTGCTATATACTGTTACCAGGTGGATTTCTGTGATCTACTGCGCCCTCCGACATTATGCTTGGCCATGTGCATGCCAGGATTAATGGTCTCGGTACGCTATGATGAGCTGTGCTACGCTCTTTCGGTCGGGTTAGGTCTGGTTAGGTTAGAATTTCTTCGACTTTTGTGTTATACACTGCTGCTCGGAGGATCTCTGCGCTCAGCATTGCACTAATGTTCTCTGCCTGGCCATGGGGAGGCCAGCAGTAGTGGCCGCGGCATGTTAGGTTGAGATATGTCACGATTGGTTAGGTTAGGATATGTTACGTTTGGATAGTATAGCTTCTTCTTTCGAGCTGTACGCTGTTATTCGGTCTATTCCTGCGACCTACTGTGTTCTACTCCATTCTGCTTCGCTCTGAGGAGGCCATTAGCAGTGGTCGCGTCACGCTTTGTTGAGATATGGTGCGCTGGGGTCGGTTAGGTTAGGTCAGGTTAGGTTAGGATGTCATCGACTTTTGTGCAATACACTGCCATACGGTGGATTTCTGCGCACTACTGTGCTCTAGTACATTCTGTTTGTATCTGCGGGGGCCAGGAAGAGTGGTCTCGTCATGTTAGGTTGAGCGCTGCCGCGTTAGGTTATTTTAAGTTTGGTGAGGTTGGAATGTGGTTGTCTAAACATCTGTGCTATAAGCTGCTATCCTCCGATTTCTGCGCTCTACTGCGTTCTAATATTTTCTGCTTCGCTCTGGCGAGGCCAGCAGTCGCGGTCTCTGCGCGTTTGGTTCAGTTAGGCTACGTTTGCGTACGAGAAATATGGTCATGTTAGGAGAGAATAGCTTATGCCTTTGTGCCATTCACCGCCATTCGCGGATTCCGCTGCTCTACTGCTCTCTGGTGTGTTCTGCTCGGCTCTGCCGTTGCAAGTAATAATGGTATCGGTACGTTAGGTTGCGTTATGTTACGCTTGGTTAGGTGCGGTTATGTCAATCTCGGTCTGATTATCTCCGACTTTCGTTCTGTACACTGCTAGCCGGAGGATTTCTGCGCTCGTATGTGCTCTACTATACTCTGCTTGGTCATGTGGATGCCAGCAATCGCGGTCGCGGCACGTTACGTTGAGTTAGGCTACGTTTCATTACGTTATGTTAGGTTAAGCTTGGTTAGGCTGGCTTCGACTTTCGTGGTACACACAATTATCCGGTGGGTTTATGTGATGTACTGTACTCTACTGTTTCTGCTTGGCTCTGAAGGGTACGGCAGCGGTGGATCTGGCACACCCTGTTGAGATACGCTACCTTAAGCTAGATTACGTTGGATTGCGTTATGTCAGCGTATGTTAGACTTTTTGCTTTACACTGCAATGCAACGAATTTCTGCTCTATGCTGTGCTTGAGTATACTCTCCTTGGATCTGCGGAGGCCAGATATAGTGGTTTCGGCGTGTTAGATTTAGTTTGGCTACGTTTGCATATGAGAAGTTTTGTTACTTCGGGAGAGAATAGCTTAGACTTTTTTGCCATTCACTGCTGTACGGCGGAATTCTGCGCTCTACTGCGATCAAATATGTTCTGCTGGTCTCTGGGGTGGTCAAGGATGGTGGTCTCTTCACGTTACGTTGAGTTATGCTACGTTTCGTAAGGGTAACTATGGACGCCTTGATTAGGACTTCTTCGACTGTTGTGCTTTGCACTTTCATTCGGTGGAATTCTGTGCTCCACATTGCTCTACTACACCATGCTCGTCTCTGCGGAGGCGAGCAATGATGGTAGTGGCACACTATTTTGGGTTAGGTTAAGCTTGGTTAGGCAAGGTTCGGTTCAGCTTGCTTAGGATAACTACGACTTTTGTGCTATACACTAAATTGCGGGGGATTTCTGCGCTCTGCTGCACCCTACAATATTCGGCTTGTCTCTGTAGAGGCCAGCAACAGCGGTCTCGTCACGTTAGGTTGAGTTAAGTTACGTTTGGTTATGTTAGGCTAAGTTAAGCTCGGTCAGGTTGTCTAAGGCTTTCGTGCTATACACTGCTATCGGAAGCGTTTCTGCGCTTTACTGTGCTCTATTGTATTATGCTTAGACATGGGAATGCCAGCAATTTTGGCCTGGGCACGTTAGGATGTCTTAGGTTACGTTGGATTAGTTGCTTTGGCTTCCGTGTTGTACACGGACGCTCGTTGGATTTCTGGGTGCAGCTGCTCTCTGCTACACTCTACTTTTTCTCGGAGAGGACAGCAACATTGTTCGCGGTATGTTACTTTGAGGTGGGCTGCGTTTGGTTAGGTTGTGTTAACATTTGTTAGGCCTGGATGGATATGACTATTGTGATATACACTGCGATTCTATGGTCTTTAGCGCCCTACTGTCCTCTAGTAACGTCGGCTCGAATCTGGGGAGGTCAGCAATAGTGGTCTAGATACGTTAGGTTGCGTTATGTTACGTTCGGCAGTGTTAATGTTGGATATATTGGGATAGGGCGGCTTTGATTTTTGTGCTGTACACTTCTATCCGGTGGACTTCTTCGCTCCAGTGCGCTCTAATGTCTTCTGCTAGGCTCTGGGGTGGCCAGCAATAGTGGTCTCGGCACGTTATGTTGAGATGCATTAGGTTCGGTTACGTTACGGTTGGTGAAGTTAGTATACGATAGTACAGACTTTTGTGCTATTCACTGCTATCCGCGGATTTCTGCCCTCCGCTGTGTTCTAATATTCTCTGCTTGTCTCTGGGGATGCCGGAAATTGTGCTTTCGTCACGTTATGTTAAGTTAGGCAATGTTTGATTAGGATATGTTAGGTCAGGCGAGGTTAGGGTATCTTCAACTTCTGTGCTTTACAATGCAATGCGGATGGCTACTGCACTCTACTATGCACTAGTATATTTTGGTTGGCTCTGTGGAGGCCAACAATGGTGGTCTAGGCACGTTAGGATAACTTAGTTTACGTTTGGTTGCGTTAAGTTTGGTTACGGTATTCCAGAATCGGTTTGACATTTGTAGTACGCACAGGAATTCGGTGCATTCATGCGCTCTGCTGTAATCTTATGTGCTACTGATTTGCTCGGGGGGGGGCGGAAATAGTGGCCGTGGCAGGTTAGGTTGGGTTAGGTCACGTTTGGGTATGTTTCGATTGGTTACGCTAGCAGATGATAGGTTTGTCCTTTGTGCTAAGTACCGCTTTTCGGCGGATTTTTGCGCTCTACATTGTTCTAATAGGTTCATCTTGGATCAGGGAGAGCCACTAATTGTGTCCTCGGCGCGCAATGTTGAGTTCTGCCACGTATGGTTCGCTTAGGTTAGGTTATGTTAGGTTAAGTTAGGTCAGGATAGGTCAGGTTAGCATCGGTTAGGTCTGCGTAGCTTTGACTTTCGTGGTATACACTGCTATTCGGTGGACTTCCGCGCTCTACATTGCTCTGGTATACACTGCTCGACTCTGTCGAAGCCAGCAGCAGTGGTTGGGACAATATAAGTTGGGTTAGGTTACGTTTGGTTCGGCTACGATAGGCTATGTTAGGAGATGGTAGCTCAGACTTTTGTGCTATACTATAGTTTCGGTCGATAACCGAGTTCTACATTGCCCTGCTATACTCTGCTTGGCTCCCGTGAGGCCAGCAATAGTGGTCGCGGCACGTCAGGTTGAGTCAGGTTACGTGAGGTTAAGTTAGGTTGGGATAAGTGTGGTGAGGACTGCTTTGACTCCTGCGCTATACACTGCTTTTCGATGGATTTCTGCGCTCTACTCTGCTTTAGTGTACTATGCTTGGCTCTGGAGATGTCAGCAATAGTTGCCTAGACACGTTAGTTATAGTTAGGTTACGTTCGGCTCGTTTAGCTTCATTTCGGTTAGGTTAAGATAGCTCTGACTTTTGTGCTCAACACAGATATTCTATGGACTCCTGTGCTTCACTGTGCTCTATTATATTCAGCTTAACTCTGGAGTCGCCAGCAGTAGCGGTCGCGGCATGTTTGGTTGGGTCTTGCTACGTTAGGTTAGGTCAGTTTAGGTGGGGTTTGGTCAGGATATCTTCGACTTTTGTGCTATTCGTTGCAGTGCGGTCGATTCCTACGCTCTACTGTTCTCTAGTGTTTACTGCTTGGCTCTGCGGAGGTCAGTCATGGTGGTCTCAGCGCGTTAGGTTGGGGTTGGTTGCGTTTGGTTATGTTAGGTTTGGTTATGTTAGGACTGGATATATCTAACTTTTATGCTGTACACTGCCTTTCGGTCGATTTCTGCACTCTACTCTGCTCTAGTATGTCCTGCTTGGCTCTGGGGTGGCCAGCAGTAGCTTCCACGGCAAGGTAGGTAGTGTAGCATTACGATTGGTTATGTTACGCTTGATTGCTTTAGGACATGATAGCTTTGACTTTATGCTATACACTGCTATTCTGTGGATTTCTGCGCTCTTCATTGCTCTAATATTCTATGGTCGGCACTGGGCAGGCCAGCAATAATAATCTCGGCACATTATGTTGTATTATGCTACATTTGGCTAGGTTAGCATAGGGCAGTCTTGCTTAGGATATCTTTGACTTTTGTTCTCTGCACTGCCTGGTCTATGGAATTCTGCGCGCTACTTTCGTCTAATATGTCTTGCATCGCGGCGGGGAGGCCTGCAAGTGCGGTGGAGTCACGTTTGTTTGCGTTATGTCACGTTTGATTTGTTAAGTTAGGACAGGTTACGTTAGGATGGGTTAGGTTATGTTAGGCATGACTTTTTTTGCTTTGCACTTCACTCCGGCAGATATCTGCGCCCTACTGCGCTCTATCTTAATCTGCCTGGCTCTGGTGATGTCATCTATGTTGGTCCAGGCACGTTTGGCTGACTTATGTTACGCTTGGTTGTTACGTTTGGCATGGTTAGGATTGGATAGCATTGACTTCCGTCCTATACACCGCTATTCGGGCTGTTTCTGCGCTCTACATTGATGTGCTACACCCTGCTAGACACTGAGTGTGCCGGTAATAGCGGTCGCGTCACGTTAGTTAGTCTTTGGCTACGTTTGGGAGTTTTAAGATTGGTAACGTTAGGAGAGGGTAGCTATGGCTTTTGTGCTATGCACAGCTTTGCGGAGTATTTCAGCGCACTTCTGTGCCCTAACATGTTCAGCTTGGATGCGGGAAGGCACGCAATAATTGTCTCGGCACGTTACGCAGTGTTAGGGTGCCAAATGGACACGTTAAGATAGGTTAGGTTGGGTTGGGATGCCTTCGCCTTTTGTGCTTTACACGGCAATTCGCCGGGTTTCTGCGCTCTACTGTGCTCTGGTATATTCTGATTGGCCCTGTGATGGTCAGCAATGCAGGGATAGGCACGTCAGGCTTGGTTACTTTTCGCTTGGTTTTGTTACGATTGGTCAGGTTAGGAGAGGTTAGCATAGACTTTCCTGCTATAGACGGCTAGTAGGTCGATCTCTGTGCTCTACGATGCTCTAATATGCCCTCCTTCGATCCTGGAGGTCAGCAATAGCGGTTTAGGTCCTTTAGGTGGAGTTAGGTTACGGTTGGTTATGTTATGTTTGGCAAGGCTGGGCTAGGACAGCTACCACTTTTGTGCTATACACAGCTATTCGGTGAAATTCTGCGCTATCCTGTGCTATAGTATGATCCGCTTGGCTATGGGGTGGCCAGCAATTGTGGTCTCTGCCATACAGGTGTAGTAAGATTGCGTCAGATTCGGGGACCCTGGGGTGGCCAGAAATAGTGCTGGCTGCACGTCAGGTTCAGATAGCTTACGTTTGGGTAACTTACAATTGGTTAAGTTAGGAGTGTGTAGCTTCGACTCGTGTGCTATACACTGTCATTCCGCGGACTTCTGCGCTCGACGGTCCTCTAATATGGTCAGCCTGGCTTTGGGAAGGACAGCAATATTGGTATCGGCAAGTTATGTGGTGTTATGCTACGTATGGTTAGGTTAGGTTAGGACTTGTTAGGTTATTGTATCTTTGACTTTTGTGCTTTACGCGGCAATGCGTATTGTGCGGCACGGTATTTTCTGATTTCCTCGGTGGATGCCAGCAACAGTGGTCTAAGCACGTTAGGCTGAGTTAGATTACGTTTGGTTGGGAAAGGATATTTTGGATTCGGTTAGCATAGCTTGGACATTTATGCTCAGCACTGGTATTCGATGGACATCTGGGCTCTACTCTGTACTATCTCACTCGGCTTGGCTCTGGTGTTTCCAGCAAAAGTGGTCTCGGCACGTTATGTTCAGTTAGGATACGTTTGGTTACATTACGTTTGGATGGGTTACGGGATGGCAGATATGACTTTGTCCTATACACTGCAATTCAGTGGAATTCTATCCTCTACGTTGCTCTACTATACTCTGCCCGACTCTGGGGATGCCAGCAATAGTGGTATCGGCACGTTGGATTTTGTTAGGATACGTTTAGTTATAGTACGTATGGTTACGTTCGTAGAAGATAGCTTTGACTTTTGTGCTATACACTGCTATTCGGTGGATTTCTGTGCTCCACTGTAAATTGGCATGTGCAGCTTGGCTCCGGGAAGGCCAAAAATAGTGGTATCAGCACGTTGCGCTCCTTTATGCTTCGTTTGGTTAGGTTAGGCTAGGCTAACTTCGACTTTTGTGCTTTACGCAGCATTGCGGCGCTCTTCTGCGCTCTACTGTGCTCTACTACATTCTGCTTAGTTCTCGGGATGATAGCAATAATGTTCCAGGCACGTTCAGTTGAGCTAGGATACGTTTGGTTACGTTATGTTTGGTTATGTTAGGCTAGGGTAGCTTTGACTTTTGTGCTGCACACCGCTATTAGGTGGATTTCTGCGCACTACTGTAATCAAGCATGCCCTGCTTTGTTCCAGGGAGGCCAGAAATGGTGGCCGCGGCGCGTAAGGTTGAGCTAGGTTACGTTCGGCTTGGTTAGGTTTGTCTGGGCTAGGTTATAATGTCTCTGACTTCTGCGCTGTGCACTGGAATGCAGTATACTTTTGGGCTGTACTGTTCTCTACCATACTCTACTCGACTCTGGAGTGGACAGAAATAGAGGTCTCGGCACGTTAGGTAGAGTTAGGCTACGTTAGGTTGGGTTAGGTTAGGTAAGGTTTCGTTACGATATCATCGACGTTTGTGCTATACACTGAAACGCCGCATATATCTGTGCTCTACTGAGCCCTAGCCTGCTCTGCTTGGCTCTGTGGAGGTCAGCATTAGTGATGTAGGGCGGGTAGGTGGAGTTAGGTTAAGACTGATTATATTACGTTTGGTTTGGTTAGGATAGGGTTACTTCAACTTTTGCGCCGTATGCTGCTACTCGGTGGATTTCTGCGCTCTACATTGCTCTATTGTACTCTGCTCGGCACTGAGGTGGCCAGCAATAGTGTTCGTGGCACGATAGGTTTCGTTAGGATATATTAGGTTAGGTTGGTTTTGGTTAGGTTTGTTTATTGTGTCTTTGACTTTTGTGCTATACGCTACCATTCAGCTGACCCGTGCGTTCTACATCGCCCTGCTATACTCTCCTTAGCTTCCGTGAGGCCAGCAATAATGGTCGTGGCACGTCAGGTTGAGACAGGCTACGTGGGGTTACGTTAGGTTGGGATAAATTTGGTTAGGATAGCTTTGACTATTGTGCTGTACACGGCTGTACGTTGGATGTCAGCGCCATACTCTGTACTAATATGTTCTGCTTGGCTCTGGGGAGGCCTGCAAGCATGGCCTCGTCACGTTAGTGTGAGTTATGCTACGTTTGGTTAGGTTAGGTTAGCTCAGGTTAGGTTACGGTATCTTTGGCTTTTGTGCTATACGCAGCAATGCGGCGGATTTCGGCAACCTATCGTGCTCTAATATATTCTGGTTTGGTCTGCGGAATTCAGCAATACTCGTCTGGGCACGTTAGGTTGAGTTAAATTATGTTTGGCTGCGTTAAGGCAGGACAGCTTCCACTTTTGTGCTACGAACTGCGGTTCGCCGCATTTCTGCACTGTACTGCATCTGATGTCCTCTGCTTGGCTATCGGGAGGACAGCAGTAGCGGTCGCATCACGTTAGGATGAGTTGTGTTACGGTTGGTTATGTTACGATTGGTTAGGTTACGAGTGGATAGCTTTGACTTCAGTGCTGTAGTC
>NW_016908324.1:83392-88650 GCF_001483705.2 Eufriesea mexicana | reverse complement strand
TTCGCCGCATTTCTGCACTGTACTGCATCTGATGTCCTCTGCTTGGCTATCGGGAGGACAGCAGTAGCGGTCGCATCACGTTAGGATGAGTTGTGTTACGGTTGGTTATGTTACGATTGGTTAGGTTACGAGTGGATAGCTTTGACTTCAGTGCTGTAGTCCCCTATTAAGTGGCTTTCAGAGCCCTAAGGATCTCTAATATCTTCAGATTGGCTCTGGGTGTGTCAGCAATAGTGACTTCTGTACGTTACGATGAGTCGTGTATGCGAACAGTTAGGTAGAGTCAGGTAAAGTTTGGCTAGGGTAGATTTATGTTTTGTGCTGTACACGGCTATTCAGTGGATTTTTGCGCTCTACTGTGCTCTAGTGTGCCCTGCTTGGCTCTGGGGGCAGCAATAGCGGTCTTCGCACGTTAGGCTGTGTCAGGCTGTGTTTGGTTATGTTCTGTTGGTTTGGGTTATGCTTGGGTAGCTTTGGCCTTTCCGATATACTGCGATTATATTGATTTCTGCGATCTACTCTGGACTAATGTGTTCCGCTTGACTCTGGGAGGCCAGCAATATTGGTCGCGGCGCGTTAGGATAAGTTATGTTACATTTGGTTGTGTTACGATTGGTTAGGTTAGGAGAGGATAGATACGACTTTAGTACTATAGTCTGCCTTTAGGTAGACTCCTGGGCACTACAGTGCTGTAATATTCTCAGCTTGGCTCTGGAAAGGACAGAAATAGTTGTCTGGGCACTTTATGTTGTGTCAGGTCGTGTTCGGTTAGGTTGGGTTACGATAGGTTGGGAAAGGATTGATTTAACGTTTGTGCCGCACACTGCCATTAGGTGGATTTCTGCGCCCCACAGTGCTCTAGCATGGCCTGCTTGGCTCTGGAGAGGGCAGCAATGGCGGTCTCTGCACGTTAGGTTGGGTTAGGCTATGTTCGGCTGTGTTCTGTTGGCTTGGGTTGGGTTTGGGTACCTTCGACTGTTCTGATGTGCACTGCGATTTTGTGAATTTCTGCTGTCTACTCTCCACTGATATGTCCTGCTTGGCTCTCGGTAGGCCACCAATAGTGCTCGCGGCACGATAGGTTGAGCTACGTTACGCTTGGTTATATTACGAATGGATAAGTAGGAAGCGGATAGCTTTGACTTTAGCGCGATATTCAGCTATAAGGTGGATTTCCGCGCCCGACAGAGCTCTAACTTCTTCGACTTGGCTATGGGATGGACAGCAATAGCGGTCTCGGCACGTTATGTTGTGTCAGGTTACGTTAGGTTATGTTGGGTAGGGCAACGTTTGGTCGGGGTAGCTTTAACTTTTGCGCTGTACACTGCTGTTCGGATGGTATCTGCGCTCTACTGTGCTCGGGTATGTCATGCTCGTCTCTGGGGAGTTCAGCAATAGCTGTTTCAACACGTTAGGTTGGGATAGGCGACGTTTGGATGTGTTCTCTTGGTTAGAGTTAGGGTAATGTAGCTTTGACTTTTCCCGTGTACACTGCGCTTTTATGGACTTCTGCTTTCCTAGAGTTAGGGTAATGTAGCTTTGACTTTTCCCGTGTACACTGCGCTTTTATGGATTTCTGCTTTCTACTCTCCACGAATATGCTCCGCCTGGCTCAGGGGAGGTCAGTAATGATGGACGAGATGCGTTCGGTCGAGTTAGGTTGGGTTTTGATATTACATGATTGGTTAGGTTAGGAGAGGACAGCTTTGACTTTAGTGATACTGTCTGCCATTAGGTGGATTCCTGCTCCTTACAGTGCTCTCATATATTCAGCTTGTTTTTGGAGGGGCCGGAAATAGTGATCTCGGCCCGTTAGGTTTGGTCAAGTTACGTTCGGTTAGTTCGGGTTTGGCTAAGTCTGGTCGGGGTGGCTTTAGCGTTTGTGCTGTACGCTTCTGTTCGGTGGATTTCTGCGCTCAACACTGCTCTGTATGTCCAGCTTGGGTTTGGGGAGGGCAGCTCTAACGGTCTCGGCACGTTAGGTTGCGATAGGATATGTTCGCTAACGTTCTGTTGGTTTGGGTTTGGTGTGGGTTGATACGACTTTCCTGATATACACTGCTATTCTACGGCTTTCTGTGCTCTACTCTCCACTCGTGTGCTCTGCACGGCTCAGGGGAGGCCAGCAATAGTGTCACCGGCACCTGATGCTCTGTCACATTACGTTCGGTTAGGTTGGGTTAGGCTATGTATGATTATGGTAGCTTTAACTATTGCTTGTCGTGCTTGTTTATGCGCTGGTCAGCAATAGCGGTCTCGGAAGGTTAGTTTGAGACAGGCCATGTTTGGGTTCGTTCTGTTGGTTCGGGTTGCGCCTAGGTAGTTATGACTTTTTTGATATACACAACGGTTCTATGAATTACTGTAGTCTACCCTCCAACAATGTGTTCTGCTTGACTCTGTGGAGCCCACCAATAGTGGTCGCGGCACGTTACGTTGGGTTATGTTACGTTCGGCTGTGATACCGTTGGATAGGTTGCGACATGATAACTTTGACTTTAGTGCATTTATCTGCTATTAGGCGGACTCCTGCTCCCTACAATGCTTGAATTTTTTCAGCTTGCCTCTGGGAAGGAAAGAAATAGTGGTCTCAGCACGTTATGTCGAGACACGTTACGTTCGGTTATGTTCGGTTGGCAAACGTTTGGTTAGAGTAGCTTTAACTTTTGCGTTGTACACTGCTGTTCGGTAGGTTTCTGCGCTCTACTGTGCTCTAGCATGCCCTGCTTGGCTCTGGGGATGGCAGAAATGGCGCTCTTGTCGCGTAATTAGGAGTTAGGCTATGTTTGGCTATGTTCTGTTGGATTGAGATCGGTATGGGTGTCTTTGACTTTTCTGATATACACTGGGATTCTATGGATTTCTGCTTTCTGCTGTGCTGTAATATGTTCTGCTTCACTCTGGGAGGCCAGTGACAGACGTCGTGGCACATCAAGTTAATTTAGGGTACGTCTGGTTATGTTAGGTTCCATAGGTTAGGAGAGGGTAGCATTGACTTTAGTGCCAAGACCTGCTATTAGGTACGCTTCTGAGCCCTACAGTGCTGTAATGCATTCTGCTTGTCTCTGGGAAGGCCACCAATAGTGGTCGCGGTACGTTAGGCTGTGTTATGTTGCGTTTGGTTATGATAAGTTTGGCTTGGTTAGGGAAGGATAGCCTTAACTTTAGTGTCATAGCCTTCTATTAGGTGTATGTCTGCGTCCTACAGTGCTCTAGCGCTAGCAGCTTGGCTCTGGGGAGACCATCGATAGTGGTGTCGTCACGTTTTGCTGAGTCAGGTTAGCTTCGTCGAGGTTGTGTCATGACAAGTTTGGTTTGGATAGCATTAATTCTTGTGCTATACACTGCTATTCGGAGGATATCTGCGCTCTACTGTGCTCTAGTGTGTCATGCTCGGCTTTGGGGAGGGCAGCAACAGCTTTCTCGGCACGTTAGTTTTAGTCAGACTATGTTCGGCTTTGTTCTGTTTGTTTGGATTAGGCTTAGGTAGTTTTGACCTTTCTGATATACACTTCGTTTCTGTGGATTTTTGCGTCCTACTCCCCACTAAAGTGTTCGTTTTGGTCCTGGGGAGGCCAGTAACAGTGGTGGCTGCACGTTAGGTCATGTTAGGTTACGTTCGGTTGTGTAACAATTCATTAGGTTAGGTGAGGATATCTCTGACTTCAGTGCTATTGTCTGCTATTAGTTGGATTTAGGCTCCCTACAGCGACCAAATATTTTCAGCTTGGCTCTGGGTAGGCCATCGAAAGTGGTGTCGTCACGTTATGCTGAGTCAGGTGAGTTACGGCTAGGTTGTGTTATGACAAGTTTGGTAAAGATAGCATTAACTTCTGTGTTTTACACTGCTATTCGGTGGACTTCTGCGCTCTACTGCGCTCTAGTATGTCCTGCTTGGCTCTGAGGTGGGCAGCGATAGCTGTCTCGACACATTAGGTCCAGCTATGTTGCGTTCGGTTATATTACGTTTGGATGGGTTGGGATAGGATAGCCTTGAATGTTCTGCTGCACACTGAGACGCTATTTATTTCTGTGCACTGCTCTCCTCTATATATACCGCATGCCTCTGCGGAGGTCAGCAGTAGTGTTGGCGGCACGTTATGTTTAATTAGGCTACGCTTTGTTCGGTTATGTTAGGTAAAGTTTGGCTGGGTTAGCTCTGACTTTTGTGCTGGACACTGCTATTCGGAGGATTTCACCGTTCTACATTGCCAAACTATACTTTGCGCGACTCCCGGGATGAGAGGAGTAGTGCCCGTGGCACGTTAGTCTCTGTTAAGCTCCGTTCGGTAAGGATACGCTTGGAAAGGCTATGATAGGATAGCTTTGACTTGTGTGCTGTTCACTGACGTTTGGTATATTCCTGCGCTCTTTACTGCTCTGCTATATTCCGCATGACCCTGGGGAGGCCAGCAATAGCGTTGGTGGCACGTTTGGATTTGTTAGGAAACGTTCGGTTGGGTTAGGTTGGATTACGTTTGGCTATTATGAAATTGACTTTTGTGTTATACACTGCTATTCGGTGAATTCCTGCGCTCTATATAGCTCTAATAATTTCTGCTAGGCTCTGGGTAGGCCAGAGATAGCGGCCTAGGCTTATTACGTTTAGTTATTCTACGTTCGGTTACGTTAGTTTTGGTCAGGTTGGGTTAGGATATCTTTGACTCTTGTGCTATACACTAATATACGCTGGCTTTCTGTGTTCTACTGTGCTCCAGTATATTCTGCTTGGCTCTGTGGAATCCAGAAATAGTGGTCCAGGCACGTTAGGTTCAGTTACTCTACTTTTGGCTAGGTTAGGTTATGCCGGGTTAGGGTAGGATAACTATCGCTTTCATGCTCTACATTGCAATTTGGTGACTTTCTGCGCTCCAAAAGGCTCCAGTATACTCTGCTCGATACTGTGGATGCCAGTAATAGATGTCATAGCACGATAGGCTGTGTTAGGCTACGTTTGGTTAGATTACGACCGGTTAGGTTAGGATGGGCTATGTTTGGTTAGGTTCGCTTCTGCTTTCGTGCTATAAACTGTTGTTCGGTGGATTCCTGTCCTCTCCTGCGTTCTGTTCTAATCTGTTAGAGCCTGGTGTGGCCAGCAATAGTGGTCGCAGCGCATTACGTTTTGAATGGCTACGATAGGTTAGGTTAGGAAAGTTTGGGTTAGGTTTGGGTATCTGTGACTTTTCTGCCATACACTGCGATTCCATTGACTTTTACGCCCTACTCTCCCCTAATATGTTGAACATGCCCTGGAGAGG
>NW_016908324.1:82196-83100 GCF_001483705.2 Eufriesea mexicana | reverse complement strand
CTGCGCTGTGCTGAGCTCTAGTATGTTCTGCTCCGCTATGCGCGGGCCAGCTGTACATGTCACGGCACGTTAGTCTGTGTTACGTTACGTAAGGCTATGTTACCTTTGGATGGGTTAGGATAGGGTAAATTTGAATTTTGTGCTATGCACGGCCCTTCGGTGGATTTCTGCGCTCTACGGTGCTGTACTATGCTGTGCTTGGCCCTACGTGCCCAGCAATATTGGTCGCGGCACGTTATGTTGAATTAGGCTATGTTTGGTTAGGTACTGTTGGTTCGGATTAGGCACGGGTAGCTTAGACTTTCCGATATACACAGCGATTCTATGTATTTCTGTGCTCAGCTCTGTACTAACATGTTCTGCTTGGCTCTGCGCATGCCAGCAACCGTGGCCGCGGCATGTCAGGTTGTGTTAAGTTGCTTTCGGTCACGTAAGGTTAGGACATATTGGGTTAGGGTATATTCCACTTTTGTGCTACACACAGCAATGCGGCGGATTTCTGCGCTCTGCTGCGCTTCAGTAAATTCTGCTTAGCCCAGGTTAGCCAAGCAATAGTTCCCTCAGCACGCTAGGTTCAGGTAAGCTACGTTCTATTATGTTACGTATGGATATGTTAGGACGTTGTAGCTTCATATATTCTGCTATGCACTGCGATTCTATTGATATCCGCGCCTTACTCCCCTCGAATGTGTTCTACTTGGTTCTGGTGGGGGCAGCAATAGTGGTCTCGGCGCGTTAGGCTGAGCTAGGTTATGTTTGGTTAGGCTACGTTGCGATGTGTTAGGTTAGGATAGCTTAGACTTTTGTGCTACACGCTGCTACTCTATGGACTTCAGTGTTCTCTAATGCGCTACCACACATTGCTTGTCCCTGTGGACTCCAGGAATAATGCTCCCGGCAAGCT
>NW_016908324.1:71872-81862 GCF_001483705.2 Eufriesea mexicana | reverse complement strand
GGCACGGTTGTTCGAGTAACGTTACGTGCGGTTAGGTTAGGCTAGGTTAAGTTTGGTTAGGCTACGTTATGTCAGGATGGCTTTTACTATTGGGCCAGACACAGCTGCACGTTGGATTTCTGCGCCCTACTGTGTTGTAATATTCTCTGCTTGGGCCTGGGGGGGGGCAGCAATTGAGGTCTCGGCACGTTAGATTGAGTTACAGGTTGCGTTCTGTTAGGTTACGTTTGGTTATGTTAGTGTAGGGTAGCCTTGGCTTTTGTGCCCTACACTGGTATTCAGTGAATTACTACGCTCTGCATTGATCTACCATATAATATATACTCTGCACGACTATCGGGATGCCAGCAATAGTGGTCGCTGCACATTACGAAGAGTTCGGCTACAATAGGTGAGATTAAGTTAGTTCGGGTTAGGTTCGGATATCTTCGGCTTTTCTGCTGTACACTGCGATCCCATACATTTCTGCACCCTACTCTCCTCTAGTATGTTCTGCTTGGGTCTGTGGAGGCCGACATTGTGTGGTGACGGCACGTTAGGATGAGCTGTGTTACGCTTGGTGCTGTTACGTTTGTTTAGGCTAGGATTGGGCACCTTTGACTTTTGTGCGACATACGGCTTTTCGGTGGACTTCTCCTCTCTGCTGTGTCCTAATATGCTCTGCTTTGCTCCGCGGAGGCCAGAAATAATGGCCGCGGCATGTTAGGTTTAGTTAGGTTGCGTTTGGTTGGGTAAGGTTATGTTAGGTTTGGATAGAATAGCTATTAATCATATATTCTGCTATGCACTGCGATTCTATTGATATCCGCGCCTTACTCCCCTCGAATGTGTTCTACTTGGTTCTGGTGGGGGCAGCAATAGTGGTCTCGGCGCGTTAGGCTGAGCTAGGTTATGTTTGGTTAGGCTACGTTGCGATGTGTTAGGTTAGGATAGCTTAGACTTTTGTGCTACACGCTGCTACTCTATGGACTTCAGTGTTCTCTAATGCGCTACCACACATTGCTTGTCCCTGTGGACTCCAGGAATAATGCTCCCGGCAAGCTGGGTTGAGTTATGTTACGTTTGGGTGTGTTAGACTTGGCTAGGTTTGGTTGAAACAGATATGACCTTCGTGCTATACAGAGCTGCCGGCCGATTTCAGCGTTCTACATTGCTCTCCTATGCTATGCTTAGCTCTCGTGAGGACAGCAGTTGCGGTCGTGGCACGTCAGTTATGGTTACATTACGTCTGCTCATGTTTCGCTTGGCTAGGTTGGGATAGGATTGCGTTGACTCTTATGCTACACACTGCCATTCGGTGGATTACTGTGCTCCACTCTCCTCCAGTGTTCTCTGCTTATGCCTGGGTAGGCCAGCAATTGAGGTGTCGGCGCGTTAGGGTGAGTTATGCGGCGTACGGTTAGGCTAGGTTTGGCTAGGATAGTGTATGGTAGCTTTGACACTCGTGCTGTACAAAGCTATGCGGTTGATTTCTGCGGTCTACTGTGGCCTAATATGTTCTGCTTGGATGAGGGATGGCCAGCAGTAGTGGCCCCGGCACGTTTGCTTGTGCCAGGTTACGTTCGGTTAGCTTAGGTTTGGCATAGTGTTTGTTGGGATGGCTTTGACTTTTGTGCTTTACGCAGCTATTCTGTCGACATCTGAGCCCTGCATTGCTCTACTGGCATCTTCTTGATTCTGGGGAGGGTAGCAACAGCGGTCGCGGCACGGTTGTTCGAGTAACGTTACGTGCGGTTAGGTTAGGCTAGGTTAAGTTTGGTTAGGCTACGTTATGTCAGGATGGCTTTTACTATTGGGCCAGACACAGCTGCACGTTGGATTTCTGCGCCCTACTGTGTTGTAATATTCTCTGCTTGGGCCTGGGGGGGGGCAGCAATTGAGGTCTCGGCACGTTAGATTGAGTTACAGGTTGCGTTCTGTTAGGTTACGTTTGGTTATGTTAGTGTAGGGTAGCCTTGGCTTTTGTGCCCTACACTGGTATTCAGTGAATTACTACGCTCTGCATTGATCTACCATATAATATATACTCTGCACGACTATCGGGATGCCAGCAATAGTGGTCGCTGCACATTACGAAGAGTTCGGCTACAATAGGTGAGATTAAGTTAGTTTGGGTTAGGTTCGGATATCTTCGGCTTTTCTGCTGTACACTGCGATCCCATACATTTCTGCGCCCTACTCTCCTCTAGTATGTTCTGCTTGGGTCTGTGGAGGCCGACATTGTGTGGTGACGGCACGTTAGGATGAGCTGTGTTACGCTTGGTGCTGTTACGTTTGTTTAGGCTAGGATTGGGCACCTTTGACTTTTGTGCGACATACGGCTTTTCGGTGGACTTCTCCTCTCTGCTGTGTCCTAATATGCTCTGCTTTGCTCCGCGGAGGCCAGAAATAATGGCCGCGGCATGTTAGGTTTAGTTAGGTTGCGTTTGGTTGGGTAAGGTTATGTTAGGTTTGGATAGAATAGCTATTAATCTTGTGCTATGCACTGCAATTCTGTGTGATTCCGCGCTCTTCTATGCTCTAGTCTATTCTGCTTGTCTCTGTGGAGGGCAGCTACAGTGGCCTCTGCACGTAAGTTTGCGTTACATTGTGTTTGGATATGTCACGTTTGGTTCGGTTAAGGCAGGATACCATTGACTCTTAAGCTACACACTGCTACTCGTTGGATTTCAGCGCTCTATGTTACTCTAATATGCTCTGCTTCGCTCTGTGGCACTGAAATCTCGCTCACGTCACGATACTCTCAGTTAGGATACGTTTGGTTGCTAATTTTGGTTAGGTTAGGATAGGGTAGCCTTGTCTTATGTCCTATACACGGCTATTCGGTGGATTTCTGCTCCCCACTCTGCTCTAATTGCTCTGCTTGGCTCTGTGGACGCTAGCAATACCGGTCCCGGCAAGTTAGTTTCAACTATGCTACGCTTCATTGGGTTGTGTTAGTTTAGGTTAGGTTTGGACAGCTTTGACTTTCGCGGTATACACTGCGAATCCGTTGATTTTTTGTCTCTATTGTGCTGTAATACGTACTGCTTCGCTCTTGGGAGGACAGCAATGGTTGTCGCGGCACGTTTGGTTGAGTTAGGTTACATTTTGTTTGATTAGGTTAGGAAAACGTACGTTAGGGTGGATTTGGGGTTCGTGCAATACTCCGCTGTACGGTGGATATCTGCGCTGTACTGTGCTTTGACATTCTCGGCTTGGGGATGTGGAGACCAGCAATGGAGGTCCCAGGACGTTAGGTTGTGGAACGTTACGTTCGGTCGTGCTACGTTTGGTCTGGTTAGGAGAGGATATATATGACAATTGTGCTACACACTGACATTCAGTGCAGCTCCGCCCTCTACTGAGCGCCGTCACACCCTGCTTGTCTCTGGGGATGCCAGAAAAAGTGGTAGCGGCAGGTCATATTGAGCTATGTTCAGTTTGTTTGGGCTTGGCTTGGATACGTTTGGCTGGGGTGGCTTTGACTTTGTGCTATACACTGCTGCTATTCGGCCAATTTTGGGGCTCTACTGTACTCTATTTTATTCTGCGTGGCCCTGAGGAGGCTAGCAATAGCCGTCTCGGCATGTTAGGTTGAGTTCCCCTATGTTCGGTAGTGTTACATATGGCTATGCTAGGACAGGGTAAGTTTGACTATTGTGCTACACACTGCTATTCGTTGGATGTCTGCGCCTTACTTTGCTCAAATATGTGCTGCTTGTGTCTCGGGAATTCAGCAGTGGTGGTCGTGGCGCGTTTGGTTCGGCTATGCTACATTTGGTTTGTTTGGGTTGGGATAAGTTTGGTTAGGACGGCTTTGACTTTTGTGCTATACACTGCTATTCGGTGGATGTCTGCGCTGAACTGTGATCTAATATTTTCTGCTTTGTTCTGGAGAGGCTAGAATAGCAGTCTCGGCGTGGTGGGCAGAGCTATGCTACGTTCGGTTATGCTACGCTTGGTTGTGGTGGATTTCTGCGCTACACATTGCTCTACTATACTCTGCCCGACATAGTGGAGGCGAGCAATGGTGTTTGTGGGACGTTACGTTTAGTTCCGTGACACTTGATCATGTTAGGTTATGTTAAGGTCGGTTATGATAACTTCGACTTTCCTGCTATAATCTGCTATTCGGTGGATTTCTGCGCCCTGATGTGCTCTAAAATGCTCTTCTCGGCGCTACGAAAGCCGTCAATATAGGTTGCGGCATGTTATGCTGAGTCAGACTTCCTTGGTTAGGTTACGGTGGTTCAGGTTTGGTTAGGGTATCTTTGACTCTTGTGCTGTAAACGGCAATGCGATGGATTTCTGCGCTGTACTGTTCTGCAGTACATTGTGCTTGTCTCTGTGGAGGCAAACGATTGCGGAATCGTCATGTCAGTTTGTGTTAGGTTAAGTTCGGATACGTTGCGTTTGGCTAGGTTGGGGTGGGCTACTTCATTCTTCTTGCCATTCACTGCCATTCGGTGGATTTCTGCGCTCTAATGTGCTCTCATCTCCTCTGCCTGGCTCTGAGGATGACACCAGTAGTGGTCTCCTCGTGTTACGATGTGTTAGACTACGTTTGTATATGTTAAGTGTAGCTAGGTTAGGATAGCCTACTTTGCCTTTCGTGCTATGCACTGATTTTCGGTAGATCTCTGTGATCTACGGTGCTCTACTATATTCTGCTTGGCCCCGGGAATGCCAGTAGCTGTGGTGGCGGCACGGTATGTCGAGCTATGCTACGTTAGGTCGGGTTAGGTTAGGACTGGTTAGGCTACGGTACCTGCGACCTTTGTGCCATACACTTCTATTCGGTGGTTTCCTGCGCTACACATTGCTCTACTATACTCTGCTCGATACAGTGGAGGCGAGCAATAGTGTTCGTGGGAATTAACGTTTAGTTCCCTGACACTTGATTATGTTGGGTTAAGTCAAGTTTGGTCATGATAACTTCGACTTTCCTGCTATAATCTGCTATTCGGTGGATTTCTGCTCCCTGATGTCCTCTAAAATGCTCTGCTTGGCACTGCGAAGGCCATCAACATAGGTCGCGGCATGTTTCTGTGAGTCAGACTTCTTTTGGTTAGGTTACGGAGGTTCAGGTTAACTTAGGGTATCTTTGACTATTGTGCTGTACACCGCAATGCGATCGATTTCTGCGCTCTACTGTGTTGTAGTTCATTCTGCCTGTCTCTACGGAGGCCTAATATAAACTGCTTCCTTCTGGGGAGGGCGGAAGCAGTGGTTGGGACACGTTCTGTAGATTTTAGGTATGACTGCTTCTGTTAGGTTAGGTCAGGTTAGGTTGGGATACTTACGATGTTCACTGCTTTGCGGTGTATATCTGCGCGCAACTGCTGTCTAGTACATTCTGCTTTTCTCTGTGGAGCCCAGCAATTACTGTCTCGTCATGTTCGGTTGAGGTAGGTTACGCTTGGATATGCTACGTTTGGCTATGTTAGGATAGAATACTGTGGCTTTTGCGCTGTACACTGCTATTCGTTGCATTCCTGCGGTCTATGGTGCTCTAATATGCTTTGCTTGGCTCCACGGTGGCCATCGAGAGCGGTCAGGGCAAGTTACGGTGTATCAGACTGCGTTTGGTTAGGTTAGGCTAGGTAATGTTAGGTTATGATCTTTGACCATTATGCTATACGCAGCAATGGGGAGGATTTCTGCACTGTACTGGGCTGTAGCATATTCTGCTTGGCTCTGGGATGGCCGGCAATATTTGTCCCGTTACGTTATATTACGGTATACTACGTTTGGATATGTTATGTATGGTAAGCTTAGGTCAGCGTACGTTCGACTATTGTGATATACACTGCAATACCGTGGATCTGTGGGCTGTGCTATTCCCTAGTATATTCTGGTTGTCTCTGGAGAGGCCAGCAAATGTGGTTTCGGCGCGTTTGGTTTAGTTGGGCTACGTTTGCTTATGACAAGTTTGGTCATGTTAGGAGAGAATTGCTTAGACTCTTGTGCCATACACTGCTATTAGGTGGATTCCTGCTCTCCACTGTGCTGTAATGTGTTCAGCTTGGCTCAGTGGTGACCAGAAGTCGTGGTTTAGGAACGTCAGGTTGAGTAAAGGTGCGTCTCGTTAGGTTAGGTTAGGAAGGTCTGGTTAGGGTTTCTCTATCTTCTGTGCTGTACACTGCTATTCGTTGGATTTATGCGCTCTACATTGCTCTTATGCACTCTGCTCGACCCAGTGGAGGCGGGCAATAGTGTCCTCGGCGCGATACTGTGTGTTAGGTTACGTTCGGATATGTCACGTTGGTTAGGTTAGGATACGATAGCCATGACTTTTGTGCTATACACCGCTACCCGTTGATTTCGGCGCATTACTGTGCCCTAGTACATTCTCCTTGTCTCTGTGGAGGCCAGCAATACCGGTCTCGTCATGTCAGGTATAGTTATGTTACGTTTGGGTGTGTTAAGCTTGGCTAGGTTAGCATAGGCTACTTTGAATTTTGTGCTATACACTGCTACTCGGAAAATTTCTGCGCTCTACATTGCTCTACTGTACTCTGCTCGTCTCAGTGGAGGCCGGCAATAGTGTCCTCGGCACGATAGTGTGTGTTAGGTTACGTTCGGAATAGTCACGTTTGTTAGTTTAGGATACGGTTGCCTTGACTTTTGTGCTATACACTGCTTTCCGTGGATTTCTGCGCATTACTGTACCCTAGTACATTCTGCTTGTGTCTGCGGTGGCCAGCAATGATTGCCTCGTCATGTTAGGATGACCAATGGTACGTTTGGACACGTTACGTTTGGCTAGGTTAAGATGGTCTACGTTGACTTTTGTGCTTTTCACTGCTATTCGGTGAATTGCTGCTCTCTAGTGTGCCCTAATTTGCTTTGATTGTCTCTGCAGAGGCCAGCAATATGGTTTCCGTCACGTGATATTGAGTTATACTGTATCTGTATATGGTAGGTAAGGTCAATTTGGCTAAGGATATGTTTGAGTTTTCTGCTATTCACTGCAATGCTGCGGATTTCTGCGCTCTAGTGTGCTCTAGTACGTTCTGCTTGGCTCTGTGCAGGCCAGCAATTCCGGTCTCGCCATGTCAGGTATAGTTATGTTACGTTTGCGTGCGTTATGCTTGGCTAGGATAGTATATGCTACTTTGAATATTGTGCAATACACAGCTATTCGGACAATTTCTCCGCTCTTCATTTCTGTACTGTACTCTGCTCGACACTGGGAGGCGAGCAATAGTGTTTGCGGCACGTTATTCCTAGTCAGGTTATTTTTGGTTAGGTTGGGTGAGGCTAAGTTTGGTTATGTTAGCTTCGTTTTTCGTGCTATACACTGTTATCCGGTGGATTCCTGTGACCTGCAGTGCTCTAGTATATTCAGCTTTGCTCAGGGGATGCCGGCAGCAGTGGTCGCGGCACATTATGTTGAGATGTGCTACGATTGATTAGGTTACGTTTGGTCGGGTGTGGTTCGGATAACTTCGACTTTATATCCATACACTGCATTGCTTCGTATTTCTGCGTCCTACTGTGCTGTAGTGTAATCTGCTTGGCTCTTATCGGCCAGCAGTATTGGTCTCGGCACACTAGGTTGTGTTTGGCTACGATTGCTTATGTTACGTTTGGATAGCTTAGTACACCATAGCCACGAATCTTGTGCCATACACTGCTATTCGGTGGAATTCTGCCTTCTGGTGAGCCCTAATATGTTCTGCTTGGCTCCAGGGAGGCCAGAAATATTTGTATCGACACGCTATGTTGGGTTACACTACGTTTGGTTAGGCTAGGTTATGTTATGTTCGTTTAGGAGAGCTTTGACTTTCGTGACATAGACTGCAATTCGGTGCGTTTATGTGATCTAATGCGCTCTACTATATTTTACTTGGCACAGTGGAGGCGGGAAGTAGTGGTCGCGACGCGTGATGTGTTATGCTACGTTTGATTGGGTTAGGCTCGGTCAGGTTAGGTTAAGATACCATTGTCTTTTGTCCCATTGAATACAATGCGGCGGTTTTCTGCGCACTGCTTCGCCGTGGTGCATGCGGCTTATCCCTGTGGAGGCCAGCAATAGTGGCCTCGTCATATTATGTCAACTTAGGTTGCGTTGGTTATGTTACGTTTGGCTTTGTTGCGACAGGCTCCTATCACTTTCGTGAGATACACTTCTATTCGGCGGATTTCTGAGCTCCTCTGTGCTCTACTATACACTGCTTGGCACTGGGAATGCCAGCAATATTGGTCTTGGCACGTTAGTTTGAGTTAGGTTACGTTTGGCTTGATTAGTTTAGGCTAAGTTTGGTGGTGATAGCTTTGACTTTCGAACTATACACTATTATGTGGTGGATTCCTGTGTCCTACTGCGCTCTACTATATTGTGCTTGCTTTGGGGCGCCTGCAGCAGTGGTCGCGGCAGTATGTGATGTGCTATGCTGCGTTCCGTTAGGTCAGTCTGGGCCAGGCTATGGCAGGATATCTTCGACTTTTGCGCTATTCGCTGCAAAGGGGTGGCCTTCTGCGCTCGACTGTGATCTAGTACATTCTGCTTTCCTCTGTGGAGGCCAGCAATAGTGGTCTTGTCAAGTTAGCTTGAGTTGTATTACGTTCGGCTAGGTTAGGGGAGGATACTTTGTCTTTTGTGACTTTCACTGCTATTCGATGGATTCCAATGCTCTATTGTTCTCTAATATTCTCTGATTGGAGCCGAGGCGGCCAGCAATATTGGTCTCGTAACTTTATGTTGAGATAGACTACGTCCCGAATGCTTGGGTTTTGTCAAGTTTGGTCAAGATATGTTTGACTTTTTTGCGGTACACAGCAATGCGGTGAAATTCTGCGCTCGGTTGTGCTCTTGTATATTCTGCTTGGCTTTGTGAAGCTATCAATAGTGGTCTCGGCACGTTAGGTTGGGCTATGCTACGTTCGGTTATGTTACGTTGTGTGTTGATAGGATTGGATAGCTTGGAATTTTGTGCTGTATACTGCTATCCGCCGATTTCTGCGCTCCCCAGTGTTCTAATATTTTCTGCTTTGATCTGGGGAGGCAAGCAATGGTAGCCGCGGCACGTTAGGTAGAGATAGGTTACTCTCTGTTAGGTCAGGTTATGTTAATCATGGACAGGTTTAACCAGACTTTCGTGCTATACACTGCTATCCGGGCGGTATCTGCGCTCCACTGCGCCCTACTTTTTTCTGCTTAGCCCTTAGAATGCCCACAGTATTGGTCTCTGCACGATAGGTTGTGTTAGGTTACGTATGGTCGGTTTAGGTTAGACTATGTTCGGTAAGTGTAGCTTTTGCATTCGTGCTAAACACTGTATTCCGGTGTACCTCTGCGCTCGACCGTGCTTCCCTATATTCTGCTCGGCTCTGAGGAGGACACCAAGAGTGGTCGCGGCACGATACGTTTAGGTAGTCTGATTTTGGTTATGTTAGGTAAGCCAGAGTTAGGTCTGGAGAGATATGACTTTTGTTCTATACATTGGGCTTCTATGGACTCCAGCGCTCTATAGTAAGCTTTGCTCGGCACTGGGGAGACCAGCAATTGTGGAAGCGGTACGTTCGGCTCAGATATGCTACGTCTGGATACGTTAAGGTTGGATATATTAAGATAGGGTAGCTTTGACTTTTCTACTACACACTGCAATACAGCGGACTTCTGCGCTCTACTGTGCTCTGCTTTGTTCTGCTTGGGCCTGGTGAGCGTAGCAATAATGGTTTCGGCACGTTATGTTGGGTTGTGCTACGAATGGTTAGGTTAGGTTGGTTCAGGTATGGTTTGTATATCTTTGACTTTATGGCCATACACTGCCATGCGGTGGATATCTGCGCTCTACTGTTCTGTGGTATGTTCTGCTTGGCTCTGTGAAGGCCAGTAATAGTTGTCTCGGCACGCTAGTTTGAGCTATAATGCTTCCGGTTATGTTACATTTGACGAGGTTGTGATAGGGTAGTATAGACTTTTGCGCTGTACACAGCTTTCCGCGGACTTGTGCTATCTACTGGGTCCTTGCATTTCCTGCTTGCATCGGGGGGGGGGGG
>NW_016908324.1:34503-71438 GCF_001483705.2 Eufriesea mexicana | reverse complement strand
GGGGGGGGGGGCAACATTAGTGGCTCCGGCACGTTCGGCTCGGATCTGTCACGTATGGTTTGGTTAGATTTGGTTGAGCTCCGCCAGGTTATCTTCGACTTTCGTGCTATACACTGCAGTTCGGACGATTTTTGCGCTCAAATTTGCTCTACTATATTCGGCTGGGCCCCTGTGTGGGGAAGCAATAGTGTTCGCGGCCCGCTAGGCTGTGCTATCTTACGTTTGGCTAGCTTAGGACAGGTTACTCTAACTTTTACTATATACACTGCTATTCGTTGGATATCTGCGCTCTAATGTGCTCTAATATGCTTTGCTTGGCCCCAAGGAGGCCACTAATAGAGGTGGCTGCATGTTATATTGTGTTATGCTATGTTCGCTTAGTCTAGGTTTGCGGTAGCCTTGACTTCTGTGCTATATAATCCTTTTCGTTGGATTTCTGCATTCTACTGCACTCTAATATGTTCCGCTTGTATCTGGGGATCCCAGCAATATATGTCTCATCACGTTATATTGAGATACACTACGTTTAGATAGGTTAGGTTATGACAGGTTAGAACAGGCTATCCTCCAATTTTATGCTTTGCACGGTAATACAGTGGATTTCTGCTCCCTACTGTGCTCTAGTATATTCTGCTTGGATTTGGAATCGCCAGAAATAGTGGTCCCGGCGCGATAGGTTGGGTTATGCTACGTTTCCTTGTGTTACGTTTTGCCAAGCTAGGATAAAATGGATTAGACTCTTGCGCCATTCACTGCCATTAGTTGTAACTTTGCAAACTACTGTGCCCTAATATGTGCTGCTTGTCTCTCGGCTGGCCAGTATTGGTGGTCTCTGCACGATAGGTTTATTCAGCATCGGTCCGTTAGGTTAGGTTCGGAAGGCTTGGCTATGATTTCTTTGGCGTTTGTGCCGTACACGGCTGCCCGTCGCATATCTGCTCTCTACATAGCTCTACCATACTCTGCTCGATTCGAGGGAGCAAGCAATATATATCGCGGCAAGCTATGTTGGGTTAGCTGTCGTGTCGTTGTCCTAGGTTAGGCTATGTTTGGTCATTGCAGCTTTGACTTTCGGTCCATATACTGCTAGTCGGCGCCCTTCTGTCATCTGCTGCGCCCTACTACATTCTGCTTGGCTACGGGGTGTCCAGGAGTAGTGGTCGCTGCAGGTTACTTTCAGCTATGCAACTTTCGCTTGAGTTAGGTGAGGCCAAGTTATGTTAGGATATCTACGGCTTTTGTGATATTCACTGCAATGCGGTTGATTTTTGCGCTCTGCTGTGCTCTAGTATATTCCGCTTGGCCCTGAGGAAGCTAGCAATATGGTTCTTAGCAGGTTGGGTTGAGCTATGCTGCTCTCGGTTATGTTGTGTTTGGTGGGGTTAGGATAGGATAGCCTAGACTTTTGTGCTATACACTCCTATCTGAAGATTCCTGCGCTCTACTGTTTTCTACTATTTTTTGCTTGGCTCCTTGTAGGCCAGCAATAGCGGTCTCGGCACATTACGTTCAGCTAGGTTACGATTGGTTAGGATAGGTTTTGTTACGTTAGGTCAGGATATCTTCGACTCTTGAGCTGTTCACAGAATTGCGGTGGATTTCTGCGGTATACCCTGCTCTGGTAGCTTCTGCTTGTCTCTGTGCATGCCAACAATAATTGTCTCACCATGTTAGGTTGAGTTTCGTTGCACATGGATATGTTACGTTTGGCTAGATTAGGATAGGCTACTTTGAGCTTTGTGCTCTACAGTGCTATTCGTTGGATTTCTGCATTCTACTGTGCTCGTATATATTCTGCTTTGCTCTGGGGAGCCCAGGAATATTTGTTTCGTCACGTTACGTTGAGTTACAGTACGTTTGGTCAGGACAGGATTGGTCAGGTTAGATTAGGGTGTTTTCCACTTTTTTGCTTTGCACTGCATTGCCGTGGACTCCTGCGCTCTACTGTACTGAAGTATACTCTGCTTGGCTCCAGAGAGGCCAGCAGTAGTGGCCTGAGAACGTTAGGTTGAGTTAGGCTTCGTCTGCTTATGACACGTTAGTTATGTCAGGAGAGAGTAGCTTAGACTTTTATGCCATACACTGCTATTCGGTGGACTTCTGCCATCTACTGTGCTCAATTATTTTCTGCTTGTTCCCGGGGTGGCAAGGAACAGTGGTCTCCTCACACTATGTTATGTTTCACTGCGTTTGGATTGGTTAAGTTAGGTCAGCTGAGGTCAGGATGTGTTTGACTTATGTGCTATGCACTGCTATGCCGTGGGTCTATGCTCTCTACTCTGCTCTAATACTTTCTGTTTGGCTCCAGCGTGGAAGGAAATAGCGGTCTCGGCACGTTAGGATGGGCTGCGATACGTCTGGTTGTGCTACATTTGGTGATGTTCTTACACAGTAGTTTAGACTTTTATGCCATACACTGCTATTCGGTGGATTTCTGCAATCTACTGTGCTCTAATATTCTCTGTTTGGCTCCGGGATGACTACCAGGTTAGGTTGGGACATCCTCGACTCCTCTGCTATACACTGCTACTCGATGGATTTCTGCGATCTACTGTGCTCTAGTATGTCCTACTTGGCTGTGGGCAGGGCAGTAATAGCGTTATCGGCACGTTAGTTTGAGATAGGCTATGTTCTGATGTCTCCTGTTTGTCTGGTTTATGTTTACATACTTTTCTTTTCTGATATGCACATCGGTTCTATGAATTTCTGCGTTCTACACTCCGCTAGTGCGTTCGGCTTGGCTCTGGGGAGGCTAGCAATTGTGGTCGCGGCACGCTAGTTTGTGCAACGTTTCGTTTGGTTAAGTTACGGTTAGTTCGGTTTGGAGAGGATAGCTTCGACCTTAGCGATATAGTCTGCCATTAGGTGGATTTCTCCGCCCTACAGTGCCCAAATGTTTTCTGCTTTGCTCTGGGAAGGCCAGCAATAGTGGTCTCGGCACGATACGTTGTGTCAGTTTGGGCTCGGTTACGTGGGGTTGGGATAAGTTTGGTTGCGGTAGTTTTAACTTTTATCCTGTACACTGCAGTTTGGTTGATACCTGCACCATACTGTCCTTTAGTATGAGCTGCTTGGATCTTGGTTGGGCATCATCAGCGTTCTCGGCACGTTGAGTTGGGATAGGCTACGTTTTGCTTTGTTCTGTTCGTTCGGGTTAGGTGTGGGTAGCTATGACTTTTCAGATACATACTGCGCTTCGATGGGTTTCTGCGTTCCACTCACCACTAATGTATTCTGCTTGGCTCCGGGGAGGCCAGCGATCGTGGTCGGGGCACGTTAGGTTTTGCTATGTTACGTTCGGTTATGTTACGATTGGATAGGGTAAGAGGCGATGTCTTTGTCTTTTGCTGTATACACTGTTATTCGGTGGGTAACAGGGATTAACAGTGCTCCAGTACGTTCTGCTTGGCACAGGGAAGGCCTGCAATGGTGGTCACGGCAAGTCATGTTGGGTTGTTTTACGTTTGGTTATGTTACGAGTTATTAAGTTAGGAAGGTACGTCTTCAACTTTTGTGCCATACACTGCTTTTCGGTGGAATTCTGCTCACTACTGTGCTATAATATGTTCCGCCTTGCTCTGGGTATGTCAGCAATAACGGTCTAGGCAAGTTGGATTGAGTTATGTTGCGTTCTGCTATGTTACACTTGGATAGGTTCGGCTAGGATAGCTTTGACATTTGTGATGTACACTGCAATTCGGTGGATTTCTGCGCACATATGTGCCCTAATATGGTCTGCTCGGCTTTCGGGAGGACAGAAATAGAGGTCCCGGCACGTTGGTTGTCGTTATGTTACGTTCGTCTAGGTTACGCTTGTTTGGGTTAGGTTTGGATAGCTTTGACTCGTGCGCTATACACTGCTATCCGGTGGATTTCTGCGCTCTACTGTGCTCTAATATGTCCTGGTTTGCTCTGGGTAGGTCAGCAATAGTGGCACAGGCACGTAAGGTTGTGCCGGGTTAAGTTTGGCTAGGAGAGTTTATGCTACGTTTGGTTAGGATGGCTTTGCCTTTTGTGTAATATACTGCTGTTCGGTGGATTTCTGGGCTCTACATTGTTCTGGTATGACCAACTTAGCTCTGGGGTGGACAACAATAGCGGTATTGGCACGTTAGGTAGAGTTGGGTTTCGCTTGGTTATGCTTAGATTGGTTTGGTTAGGGGAGGAAATCTTCGACTTCAGTGGCATAGTCAGCAATTAGGAGGATTTCTGCGCTCTACAAGGATCTAATGCATTCAACGTGGCTCTGGCAAGCCCAGCATGTGAGGTCTCGGCACGACAGGTGGGGTTACGTTACGCTTTGTTATATTACGATCGGTTAGGTAGGACGAGGATAGCTTCGACTTTAGTATATATTCTGCTATAAGGTTAATATCTTATCCCTTCTGTGCTTTCATATTTTCAGCCTGGCTCTGGCAATTCCAGCAATAGTGGTCTCGGCATTATATGTTGGGTCTGGTTACGTACGGTTATGTTGTGTTAGGCTTAGTTTGGTCGGGACAACTCAGATTTTGAGCTGTACTCTGCTATTCGGTGGATTTCTACGATCCACTTTGCTCTAACGTGCTTTGCTTTGCTCCGGCGATGTCAGCAATGAATGTCTCAGATAGTTTGGTTTAATTATTTTACGTTAGGTTAGATTGTGTCAAGTTAGGTTTGGTTATCTTATACTTTTGTCCTATGCATTGCTATTTGGTGGCTTTCTGCGCACTACTGTGCTCTACCATACTCTGCTTGACTCTGTCGTGGCTAGCAACGGTGGCCCTGCCACGATAGGTTGTGTTCGGCTACGTTCCCTTAGGCTACGTTAGCATTGGTTATGTCCTGATATATTTGGGTTTCGAGGTATACACTGCTATTCGGTGGATTTCCACGCTCTTTCCAGAAATAGTGGTTGAGGAACGTTGGTTTCAGTCATTTTACGATTGGTTTAGTTTGGTTAGGCTATGTTAGTTTAGGCTATCTCCGACTTTTGTGCTGTACAGTGAAATTTGGTGGCGTTCTGCGTCCTCCTGCGTTCTAATGTATTCTGCTTGTCTCTGGGACGACAGCAATAGTTGTCCCGGCACGTTTGGTTGAGTTAGGCTACGTTAGGTTATGTTATGTTGGCCTGGGTCTGTTTTTGGTAGCTTTGGCTTATGTGGTATACACTGTCGTTCCGTGGGTTTCTGCGTTCGACTCTGCTCTAGTATATTCTGCTTGGCTCCACGGTGGACAGCAATAGTGATCGCGGCACGATAGATTGAGTTAGATTACTTTGGGATTGGCTATGTTTGGCTGGGTTAGGATGTGATAGCTTTGACTTTTATGCTGTACAAAGCTTTTCGGAGGATTTATGCGTTCTACTCTGTCCTCGTATAATTTTCTTGGCTCTGGGGATGCCAGAAGTTTTGATCTCGGCTGGTTACTCTGAGATGAGTTACGTTCCGTTATGTATGTTCCGTTAGGTTAGGATAGGATAGCTTTGACTGTTCTGCTATACACGGCTATTCCGCGGATTCCTTCGCTCTACATGGCTCTACCATGCTCTGCACGACCTTCGGGAGGTCAGCAGTAGTGGTCGCCGCACGTTACGTTTAGCTACATTACGTTTGGTTATATTAGGTAACATTGAGTTGGGTTAGGATAGCTATGTCTTTTGGTCTGTACTCTGCTGTTCGGTTGATCTCTGCGCTGTTCGTTGCTCTACTATACTCTACCCGACTCGAGAGTTGCCAGCAATGGCTGCCCTGGCACGATAAGCCGAGTATTGGGACCTTTGGTTAGGTTAGGTTCGGTTAGGTTCGGTTAGGGTGGTTGCGAGTTTTGTGCTGTACTCGGCCATTTGGTGATTTTCTGCGCTGCACTGTGACGTAACGTGTTCTGCTTGGTTCAGGGAAGCCAGCAATATAGGTTCCGTCTCGTTAGGTCTATATATTCTACGCTTGGTTATGTTAGGTTAAGACGGCTTATGTTATGATATCTTTGACTTTTGTGCTGTACGTTGTTATTTGGTAGCTTTGTGAGCTCTACTGTGCTCTCCTATACTCCTCTCGAATCTGGGGAGGTCAGCAACGTCGGTCGTGGCACGATATGCCTTGCTGGCTGCGTTTCGGAATGTTACTGTTGGCTGAGTTAGGAGAGGATAGCTTTGACCTTTGTGCTATACACTGCTATTCGGTGGGTTCATGCTCTCTACATTGCTCTACTACACTCTGCTCGACGCTCGGGATGCGAACAATGGTGGTCGTAGCACGTTAGCTTCAGCTAGGTTACCCTTGGTCAGGTTAGTCTGGGCTATGTTTGGTTTGGGTAGCTATGACTTTCTAGCTATACACAGTTATTCGGTGGATTCCGTTGCTCCACAGTGATCTACTCTAATCTGCTAGACCCTGGTGAGGCCAGCAGCGATGGTCGCAGCGTCATACATTGAGCTCGGCTACGGTAGGTTATGTTACGTCAGTTTGCGTTTAATATGGGTATCTTTGACTTTTCTGCTGTACAATGCGATACTGTGGAGTTCTCCGCCCTGCTATACGCTAATAAGCTCCGCTTGGCACTGGGGAGGCCAGGAATAGTGGTAGCGGCACGCTTGATGGGGTTTTGTTACGTTTGGTAGTGTAACGATTGGTTCGGTAAGGGCTGAGTACCTCGGACTTCTGTGCTACATACTGCTTTTCGGTGGATTTCTCCACTCTATTATTATCTAATACGCACTGCTTTGCTCTTGCGAGGCCAGGAATACTGATCGCGGCACGCTAGGTTGAGTTAGGATGCGTTATGTTACCTTAGCCTGGGTTAGGTTCGCATAGCACTGCCTTCCGCGTTATACACTATTACCGGGTGGATTTATGCGACCTACTGTGCTCTACTATGTTCTGCTCGTGTCTGGAGAGGCCAGAAATAGTGGTTGTGACGCGATATGTTTTGCTAGGCTACGTTTGGCAATATTACTTTGGGTTAGGTTAGGAGAGTGTAGCATCGACTATCGTGCTATACTCTGCTCTTCAATGGGTTTCTTCGCTCTTCGTCGCTCTATTATACTCTGCTCGAATCTGGGCAGACAAGCAGAAGCGGCCGTGGCACGATAGGTTTGGTTATTCTACGTTTGATTGGTTTAGGAAAGGCCTGGTTTGGTTAAGGTCACCCAGAGTTTTGTGCTATGCACTGCTATCGGGTGCTTTTCTGCGCTCTGTTGTGCTCCAGTATACTCCGCTTGGTTTTGCGGAGGCCAGCGATAGTGGTGTCGGCACGTTATGTTAGGTTAGGTTGCGTTTGGCTATATTACGTTTGCGTGAGTTAGGATAGGGTTGCTTGGACTTTTCTGCTATAAACTGTTGTTCGGTGGATTTTCGCGCCCTACTCTGCTCTAATACTTTCTGCTTGTCTCTGGGGGGGGGGGCGGCAGTAGAGATAGCGGCGCATTTGGTTGAGTTTTGTTACGTTTGGCAATGTTACGATTACCCTGGTTGGGACAGGATAGCTATGTCCTTTACGCTATATACTGCTATTCGGTGGATTTCTCGACCATACTGTGCCCTAATAAGCCCGCCTTGCCCTGGGCAGTCCAGAAGCAGTGGCCGCGGCACGTTAGGTTAGGCTAGGTTACGTTTGGTTATGTTACGATAGCATGGGTTATGTTTGGGTATCTTTGACCTTTCTGCTATACACTGCCATTCTATTGATTTCTGCGCCCCACTCTCCTGTTATATATGCGGCTTGGCAGTCGGGAGGCCGGCAACGGTGTTCCAGTCACGTTAGATTGTGCCAAGTTTCGTTCGGTTGTTTACGTTATGCTAGGTTAGGACAGGGTACTTTGACTTCGTGCTATACACTGCTATTCTGCGGATTTCTGCGAGCCTCGTTGCTCTTCTAAACTCTACTCGTCTCTGGGTGTGCCAGCATAGGCGGGCGTGGCTCGATAGGTTTATTCAGGTTACGTTCGTTTAGGTAAGGTTAGGTTAGGTTTGGATGGGATGCCCATGACTTCTGTGCTATACACTGCTATTCAGTGGACTTCTGCTCTCAACTGTGCTGTAACATTCTCTGCTTCTCTGCAGATGCCAGCAATAGAGCTCTCAGCTCGTTAGGTTTAGTTAATCTACGTTTGGATATGTCGGGTTAGACATGGTTTGGTTAGCATGACTTTGACTTTTGAGCTGTACGCCGGTATTCCCTGGATTTATGCGCACTTCGTTGCTCTGCTATGCTCTACTCGACCCTGGCAATGCGAGCAATAGTAGTCGTGGCACGTTAGAATGGGATAGGTTACGTATGGTTAGGTTAGATTTGGTTACACTTGGTATGGATTGTTCAGACTTTTGCGTTTTACACGTCTATTCGGTGGATTTCTGCGCTTTACATTGCTCTACTGTAGCCTACTCGACTCTCGGGATGCGAGTAATTGTGGTCGTGGCACGTTAGGTTGAGTTTCGTTACGTTTGGTTATGTTGGGTTGGGATAAGTTTGTTTAGGGTAGCTTAGTCCATCGTGCTATACACAGAAATTCGTTGGATTCCTGCCCTCCACTGTGCACTACTCTAATCTGCCAGACCTTAGAGAGGCCGGAAATAGTGGTCGCGGCATGTTCCGTTGAGTTTGGCTACGTTAGGTTAGGTTACGTTAATTTGGGTTAGGTTTGGATATTTTTGACTTTTCTCCTGTAAACTGCGGTTCTATGGATTTCTGCGCCCTGCTCTTCTGTAGTATGTTCTGCCTGTCTCTGTGGAGGCCGGAAATATTGGTGGCGGCACGTTTGGTTGAGTTTGGTTACATTTGGCAGTGATATGATTGGTTAGAATAGGATAGGGTACTATGACTTTTGCGCTACATGCCGCTTTTCGGCGGATTTCTCCGCTCCACTGTGCTCTATCACGCGCTACTTTGCCCTTGAACAGCCAGAGATAGTAGTCGCAGCATGTTAGGTTGAGCTGGGTTACGTTTGGTTAGTTTATGTAAGCCTGGGTAGGGTATGGATGGCTATGATTTTTCTGCGATACACAGCGATTATAACGTCTCCTGCGCTGTACTGTGCGCAAGAACACCATCCTTTCGTCTGTGTACGCCAGGAATTCAGGTCGCGGCAAGTAAGATTGAGTTATGATACTTTCGGTTAGGCTAGATTTGGTTAGGCTTGGTAGGGATAGCTTTGTCTATTATCCTGTAAATTGCTATTCTGACAATCTCAGCGTCCCACGTTGTCCTCCTATACTTTACTTGGCACTCTCGAGGCCAGTAGCAGTGTTCTCGGCACGATAGTTGGAGTTAGGCTACGTTCTGTTACGTTATGTTAGCCTGGGTTAGGTATGGATAGCTCTGGCTGACGCGGCGTACGGTGTTGTGCGGTGGTTTTCCGCGTTCCACTGTTCTCTAGTATATCCTGCTGGTTCTGGGGAGGTAAGTAATAATGGCCTCGGTACGTTGGGTTGTGGTAGGGTACGTTTGGCTAGGTTACGTTAGCACGGCTTAGGTTTGGATAGCTTTGACTTTTCAGCTGTACACGGCGATTGTATGCATTTCCGCGTTCTACTCCCCTCTAATATGCTCTTCTGGCCTCTGTGGAGGCCAGCAATAGTTGCGGCGTACGTTAAGCGGAGTTCCGTTACATTTGGCTATGTTGCGATTGGTTTGGTTAGGACAGGGTAGCCATGACTTTTGCGCCACACACGACTGTTCAGTGGATTTTGCCGCTCTGCTGTGCCCTAGTATGCCCTGCTTTGCTCTGGGGCGGGCAGTAATAGATTTATCGGCACGATAGCTATTGTTAGGCAACGTTCCGCTATGTTCTGTTGGTTTGGGTTAGGTTAGGGTAGCTTTGCCTTTTCCGATGTACACTGCGATACTATGGATTTCTGCGTTCAACTCTCCACAAACGTGCTCTCTTTGGCTCTGGGAGATCGAGCATTAGTGGTCTCGGCAGGTTATGTTTAGTCAGTTTACGTTCGGATATGTTCGGTTCTGCAATGTTTCGTCGGGGTACCTTTAACTTTTGTGCTGTAGACCGCTATTTGGTGGATTTCTGTGCCCCACAGTATTCTAATATGACCTGCTTGGCTCCGGTGAGGGCAGCAATGGCGGCCCAGGCACGTTGATTTGTGTTAGACTATGTTTGGCTATGTTCTGTTGATTTGGATTGGGTTTGGGCATCGTCATATGTTTTGATGTGCATTGCGATGATACCGCTTTCTGCGTTCCACTCCACACAAACGTTCTCTCTTTGAGTCTGACGAGGCCAGCAATAGTGCTCGAGGCGCGTTTGGTTGAGTTAGGTTACGCTTGGTTATGTTACGCTTGGCTTGGTTAGGATTGGATGGCTTTGACTTTAGTGCTATATTCTGCCATAAGGTGGATTTCTGCGCCCTGCAGTGCTCTAATATCTTCAGCTTGGCTCTGGGAGGTCCAGCAATAGTGGTCTCGGCACGTAATGTTGTGCAAGGTTACGTTCGGTTATGTTGGGTTGGGAAAAGTTTAATCGGGGTAGCTTTAGCTTTAGTGCAGCACACTGTTATACAGTGGATTTCTGCGCTTTACTGGCCTCTAGTATGCACTGCTTGGCTGAGGGGAGGCCAGTAATTGTGGTCGCGGCGCGACAGCGTAAATTGGCATACGTTCGTTTATGTTACGATTGTCTGGGATAGGAGAGGATAGCTATGTCTTTAGTGCCGTAGTCTGCTATTAGGTGGATTTGTGGGCCATACAGTGCTCTAATATTTTCAGCTTGGCTCTGGCAGGCATAGCAATAGTGTTCTCGGCACGTTACGATGGGTCACGTTACGTACGATTAGGGTGGGCCAGGCTAAGTTTGGTCACGATATCTTTATCTTTTGTGCTGCACAATGCCGTCAGGTGGGTTTCCGCGCGTTACTGTGCTCTAGTATACCCTGCTTTGCTTTCGGGAGGGCAGCAGTTGCGGTCTCGGCAGGTTATTTTGAGTTAGTAGATTCGACTGTTCTGATATACACTGCGATCCTGTGGACTTCTGCGCTTTACTCCGAAGTAACGTGCTCTGCTTGTCTCTGCGGAGGGCAGCAATTGTGCTCGCGGGACGTTAGGTAGAGCTTGGTTACGTTTGGTTATGTTACGATTGGTTAGGTTTGGAGAGGGTAGCTTTAGCTTTAGTGCTGCACACTGCTATGCAGTGGATTTCTGCGCTGTACTGTGCTCTAGTAAGTCCTCCTTTGCTCTGGTGAGGGCAGTACTAGCTGTCTCGGGAAGTTAGGTTGAGTTAGATTACGTGTGTTTATGTCACGGATGGTTCCGTTAGGAGAGGTAGCTTTGAACTTAGTACCGTTGTCTGCTATTATGTGTATGCTTGCGCCCTACAATGCTTTCAGCATGTCTCTGCGGATGCCAGCAATAGTGCCCTCTCCACGATACGTTCGGTAAGGTTACGTTCGGATAGGTCGGGTCCGGCTATGTTTGTTCAGCGTAGCTTTCACTTTTGCTTTGCACACTGCTATTCCGTGGACTTCTGCGCTCTGCTGTGCACTAGTATGTCCTGCTTGACCCTGAAGAGGGACGCAATAGCGATCTCGGCACGTCAGGTTGAGATAGTCTAAGTTTTGTTATGTTCTCTTTGTTATGGGTTCGGTTTGGGTAGCTTTGGCTTTTCTGATATACACTGCGATTTTATGTATTTCTGCGGTCTACTCTCAACTAATGTTCTCTGCTTGGCTCCGTGGTGGCCACCAATAGACGTCGCGGCACGGTAGGTTGTGTCAGGTAACGTATGGATATGTCACGCTTGGTAAGGCTGGGAGAGATAGTTTCACCTTAGCGCTGTAGTCTGCTATTAGGTGGATTTCTGCGCCCTAGAGTGCTCTATTGCTTTGAGGTTCGCTATGGGGAGGCCAGCAATAGCGGCCACAGCAAGGTATGTTGAGACATGTTACTTTCGATTAGGTTTGGTCAGACTAAGCTTGGTCAGGATAGCTTTAACTTTTGTGCTGTGCACTGCAATTCGGTGGATTTCTGCGCTCTACTGTGCTCCAGTAAGTCCTCCTTTGCTCTGGTGAGGGCAGCAATAGCTGTCTCTGGAAGATATGTTGAGTTACGCTATGTCTGGCTATGTTCCGTTGGTTTCGGTTAGGTTTGGGTAGCTTTGACTTTCCAGATATACACAGCGATACTATGGATTACTGCGTTCTACTCCATACTAATGTGTTCTGCTTGGCCCTGTGGAGGCCAGCAATAGTTGCCGCGGCACGTTATGTTGAGTTAGGTTACGTCTGGTTATGTTATGACTTGTTAGGTTAGGAGAGGTTTATTCGAAATTAGTGCTATCGTCTGCTACGAGGTAGATTTCTGCGCCCTACAGTGCATTAACGTATACGCGAGGCTCTGGGAAAGCCAGCAATTTTCGCCTCGGGACTTTATGTTGTGTCAGGTTATGCACGGTTAGGTTGGCTTAGGCCAGGTTTGGTTAGGAGAGATTTGCTTTTGAGCTGTACACACCTATTCGGTGGTTTTCTGCGCTCTGCTGCGCTGCAGTATGGCCGGCTTAGCGCTGTGTACGGCAGCAAAGGCGGTCTCGACATGTTAGGTTGAGTTAGGCTACGTTCGGCTATGTTCCGTTCGTTCGGGTTAGGTTTGGGTAGCTTAGACTTTTCTGATATACACTGCGATTCCATGGATTTCCGCGTTCTCCTCTTCACTAATGTGTTCTGATTTGCTCTTGGGAGGACACAAATTGTCGTCGCGGTACGGTAGATTGAGTTAGATTACGTGTGATTATGTCACGGTTGGTTAGGTAAGGAGAGGTAGCTTTGAGCTTAGTACGATGATCTGCTATTAGGTGTGTGTCTGCGCCCTACAATGCTCTCAGCATGGCTCTGCGCATGCCAGCAATAGTGCCCACTGCACGATACGTTTGGTCAGGTTACGTTCGGTTAGGTCGGGTCGGGCTAAGTTTGGTTAGGGTAGCTTCAACTTTTGCGCCGTACACTGCTATTCCGTGGATTTCTGCGCTCTGCTGTGTTCCAGTATGTCCTGCTTGACCCTGGGGAGGGATGCAATAGCGCTCTCCGCGCGTCAGGTTGAGATAGGCTAGGTTTTGCTATGTTCTCCGTGTTTTGGGTCCGGTTTGGGTAGCTTCGGCTTTTCTGATATACACTGCGATTCTATGGATTTCTGCGTTCTACTCTCCACTAATGTGCTCTGCTTGGCTCCGGGGTGGCCACCAATAGAAGTCGCGGCACGGTAGGTTGTGTCAGGTTACGTATGGTTATGTCACGATTGGTAAGGCTGGGAGAGATAGTTACACCTTAGCGCTGTAGTCTGCTATTAGGCTGATTTCTGCTCCCTTGTGTGCTCTAATGCTTTCTGATTGGAACTGGGAAAGCCAGCAATAGCCGTGGCGTCACGTATGTTTGTGTTGTGTTACGTTTGATTATGTTACGTTTGGTTAGGTTAGGAGTGGAAGGCGTTGAGTTTAGTGCCTTAGTCCGCTATTAGGAGGATTCCTGCGCCATACAGTGCGCTTATGGTTACAGCATGTCCCGAGGAACTCAATAAATATTGGCCTCGGCACGCTATGTCGTGTCAGGTAACTTTCGGATTTGCTTGGTTATGCTATATTTGGTCGCGCTACCTTTAACTTTTGTGCTGTAGACTGCTATACGGTAGATTTCTGCGCTCCACTGAGCACTAGTATGCCCTGCATCGCTCCGGGGAGGGCAGCAATGGTGGTCTCGGCATGTTACGTTGAATCAGGTAACGTTCGGTTAGGTTCGGTTAGTCTAAGTTTGGTTAGGGTAGCCTTAACTTTCATTCTGTACACTGATATATGGTGGATTTCTGCATTCTACTGTGCTCTAGTAGTCTATGATAGGCTATGCTCTGTTTTATTGTGTTAGGCTTGGGTTGCTCTGACTTTTCTGATATTCACTGTCTTTCTGCTCTCCACTAGTGTGTTCTGCTTGGCTCTGGGATGGTCAGTAATAGTGGTCGGGGCGCGTTGGGTTAAGTTATGTTACGTTTAGCTATGTTACGGTTGGTTAGGTTGGGAGTTGATCGCTTTGACTTTAGTGCTACAGTCTGATATTAGGTGGATTTCTGCGTCCTACTGTGCACTAACGTTTTCAGCTTGCCTCTGGGATGGCCAGCATTAGTGTCCGCGGCACCTTATGTTGTGACGGGTTGCGTTCGGTTAGATTGGGTTAGGTTAAATTTGTATAGGGTTGCATTAACTTTTGCGCGGTACACTGCTTTTCGGTAGAACTCTTCGCTCTCCTGTGCTCTAGCATGTCCTGCTTGGCTCTGGGGCGTGCAGCAGTAAGGGTCTCGGCATGCTAGGGTGAGTTAGTCTATGTTTGTATACGTCCTGTTGGCTTGGGTTTGCTTTGGGTGTCTTTGACTATTTTGATGTACAGTGCGATTCTATGGACTTCTGCGTTCCACTTTCCACTAATGCTTTCTGCTTGGTTCTGTGGATGCCAGCAGCAGTGATCGGGACACGTTAGGTTGTGTTTGATTACGTTTGCTTATGTTATGTTTGGTTAGGTTAGGAGAGGATAGCTTTGATTTTAGTGCCGTAGTCTGCTATCAGGCGGATTTCTGCGCCCGACAGATCTCTAATACTTTCAGCTTGGCCCCGGCAAGGCCACCAATATTTGTCTTGCAAGTTATGTTGAGTCTTGGCTTGGGATAGGTTTTGCTAGCTTAGACTCTTCTGATATACACTGAGATTCTATGGATTCCTGCATTCTACACCTAACTAACGTGTTCCGGTTGACCCTGGGGAGGACTGCAATAGTCGTCGCGGCACATTGGGTTGCGTTAGGGTACGTTTGGTTCTGCTACGCTTGGTTAGGTTAGTAGAGGTTAGTAATAACTTCAGTGCTATAGTCTGCTATTAGGTGATTTCTGCGCCCTACAGTGCTCTTATATTTTCAGCTTGGCTCTGGCAAGGCAGCAATAGTGGTCTCGGCCTATTAGTGCGAGGTAGGTTACGTTCGATTGAGTTGGGTTAGGCTACGTTTTGCAAGGATATTTTTAACCTCTGTGATGTACTCTGCTACGCGATTGATTTCTGCGTCCTACTGTGCTCTAGTATGCCCTGCTTGGCTCTGAGGATGGCAACAATATCGGTCTCGGCATTTTAGGCTTAGTCATGCTATGTCTTGCTATGTTCTGTTTGTTAGGGATAGGCTTGGGAAGCTTTGTATTTTCTGATACGCACAGCGATTACATGGATTTCTGTGTTCTACTCTCCACTAACATGTTCCGCTTGGCTCTCGGTTGGGCAACAGCAGCGCTTTCGGCACGTTAGGTTGAATGAGTTAGGTTACGGTTGCTTATGTTACGGTCGGTTAGGCTTGGAGATGGTAGGTTTGACTTTAGTGGTATAGCGTGCAGTTATGTGGGTTTCTGCACCCTACAGTGCTTTAATGTTTGCAGATTTGCTCTTGGATGGCCAGCAATAGTGGTCTCGGCACGTTATGTTGGGTCAGGTTATGTTCGGTTTGGTTGGTTTGGGAAATGTTTGATCAGAATAGATTTTACTTTTGTGCTGTTTACCGCTATTCGGTGGATTTCTGCACTCTACTGTGTTCTAGTGCGCCCTGCTTGGCTCTGAGAATGGCAGTAATAGCGGTCTAGGCACGTTAGGTTTAGTTAGGCTATTTTTGGATATGCCCTGTTGGATTGGATTATGTCTGGGCAGCTTTGACTTTTCCGATATACACTCCAACCGTACGGTTTCTGAGTCCTGCTCACAACTAATGTGTTCTGATGATCGTTCTCGTTATGATGAGACAGGCTGCGTTCGGTCAGGTTGGGTTAGGCTAAGTTTTGTCAGCGTAACTTTGACTTTTGTGCTGTACACCGCTATTCGGTGGATTTCAGTGCTCTACTGCGCTCTAGTATGTCCTGCTGGGCTCTAGGAAGGGCAGCAGTTTCGCCCTCGACACGATAGTTTGAGTTATGCAATGCTTGTTTTTGCTCAGTTGGTTTAGATTAGGATTGTGTAACTCTGACATTTCCGATATGCGCAGCGATTCTATGGATTTCTGCGTCCTACTATAAACTTGTGTGTTCTGCTTGGCTCTGGGCAGGCCAGTAGTTGTGGTCGCGGCACGTTCGCTTGAGTGATGTTACCTTTGATTAGGTTACGGTTGCTAAGGTTAGGAGGGGCAGCTTTGTCTTTAGTGGAAGATTCTGCAATCTGGTTCATACCTGCTCCCTACTGGGCTCTAATGTTTTTAGCTTGGCTCTGGCAAGGCCAGCAAGGGTGGTCTCTGGACGTTATGAAGTGTCAGGCTACGTTCGGTTACGTCGGGTTCGGCTACGTTTGGTCAGGATAGCTCTACCTTTTGTGCTGTGCCTTGAGACTCGTTGGATTTCTGCGCTCTGCTGTGCTCTAGTATGTGCAGCTTGGCTCTGGGGAGGGCAGCAATAGCGGCGTCGTCTCCTTAGTTTGAGTTATGTTACGTTTGTTTATGTTACTGTTGGGTAAATTAGGAGAGGATAGCATTGACTTTGGTGCTATAGTCTGGAATTAGATGGATTTCTGCGCCCTGCAGCGCTATAATATTTGCAGCATGGCCCTTGGAAGGCCAGCGATAGTGGTCTCGGCACGTTTTGTTGTGTCAGGTTACGTTCGGTTAGGTTGGTTTATGATATGTTTGGTCGGGATAGCTTTAACTTTTGTGCTGTACCCTGCAATTCGTTGTATTTCTGCTCCCTACAGCGCTCTAGTATGTCCTGCTTGGCACTGGGGAGGGCAACAATAGCGGTGTAGGCAGGTTAGATTGAGTCAAGCTATGTTTGTTTATGTATTGTTGGTTTGCCTTAGGCTTGGGTAGCTTTGACTTCTCTGATGTACTCAGCGATTATATGGATTTCTGCGTTCTACTCTCCACTAACGTATTACGCTCCTCTCTGGCGGGGCCAGCAATAGTGGTCGCGGTACGTTATGTGTGTCTATGTTACGTTTGGTTATGTTAAGGTTGTATATATTAGGATACGGTAGCTCCGACCATTGTGCTATACACCGCCATTCGGATGATTCCTGTGATCTATTGTGCCCTACTATATTCTGCTTGGCTGTGGGGAAGCCACGAACATTGGTAGCTGCATGTTATTTTGAGCTATGCTACGTTTTCTTAGGCTAGGTTTTCTCAGGTTAGGTTTGCACATCTTCGACTCTTGCGCTATAAACTGCTATTCGGTTGATACCAGTGCTCTAAATTACTCTACAATATTGTGCATGACTCCGGGAAGGCGAGCGTTCGTGGTCGTTGCAAGTAAGCCTATGTTAAGTTATGTTTGGTTAGGTCAGGTTATGTGTAGTTTGGTTAGGGTAGCTTAGACTTTTGTGCTATACACTGATATACGCCGATTTCTGCGCTCTACAGTGATCTAGTATATTCCACTTGGTTCTGCGTAGGACAGCAGTAGAGCCCTCTTCATGTTAGTTTGTGTTAGGTATGGATATGTTATGTTTGGCTTGGTTAAGATAGGCTACTCCAACTTTTGTGCATTAGACTGTTATTACGTGAGATTCTGTGACCTACTGTGCTCTACGGCACTCTGCTTGACTATGGGCAAGGCAGGAGCAGTTGTCGCCGGACGTCATATTGGGTTATGCTACGTTCGGTTATGTTAGGTTAGATCAGGTTTGAATGGGATATCAACGGCCTTTGTGCTATTCATTACAATGCGGCGGGTTTCTGCGCACTACTGCGCTCTGGTATATTCTGCTTGCCTCCGTCGAGGGCAGCATCTGTGGTCTCGTTGTGTTAGGCTTATATATACTACGTTTTGGTATATCACGCTTGGCTAGGTTAAGATATGCTAATTTGGCTTTCGTGCTATACAATGCTATTCTGTCGATTTCTGTGCTCTAGCGTGCTGTAATATGTACTGCCTAACTCTGGAGTGGCCAGTAATGGTGGTCTCGGCACGTGAGGTTGAGTTATGTTACGTTTGGGTATGCAACGATTGGCTTGGTTAGGAGAGTCTACTTTGACTTTCGCTCTGTAAACGGCTGTTCGGCGTATTTCCGTGATCTACTGTGATCTACTACATCCTTCTTTGATCTGGGGATATTAGGAGCTCTGGCCGCGGCACGTTGCGCTGTGCTATGCTACGCTTGCTTAGGCTATGTTAGGTTAGGGTATCCACGACGTTTGTGCTATACACTGCAATGCGGTGGATTTCCGCGTTCTAATCTTCTCTAGCACAGCCTGCTTGTCTCTGTCGAGGCCAGCAATAGTGGTCACGCAATGTTAGATTCAGTTAGACTACGTTCGTGCTTGTCACGTTTGGCTAGGGTAGGACTGGCTACTTTGACTTTTGTGCTATACAATGCTATTCCGTGGATTTCTGCTTTCTAATGTGCTCTATTATCCCCTGCTTGGCCCTGGGGTTGCCAGCAACAGTGGTCTCTGCGTGTTAGGTTGAGTAATGTTACGTATCGTTAGGTTAGTTTAGGAAGGCTCGTTTAGGGTTTATTTGACTTTTGTGCTATAAACTGCTACTCTTTGGGTATCTGTGCCCTGCATTGCTCTACCATACTCTGCTCGGCCATGGGCAGGTGAGCAGTAATGGTCCTGCCATGTCAGGTTGGGATAGCTTACGCTTGGTTAGGTTATGTTAGGATAAGTTTGGTTAGTGCACATTCGAATTTCTTACAATACTCTGTCATTCGGTGGATTTCAGTGATCTACTGTGCTCTGGTAGACTCTGCTCGGCTCAGGGGAGGCCAGGAGCAGTGGTCGCGGCACGTTGATTTGAGATATTCTACGTCCGGCTAGGTTAGGTAAGGTCAGGTTAGGACAGGGTATCTTCCACTTTTGTGCTATTCACTACTATTCGGTGGACTCCTGTGCTGTAATGCGCTCTAATATGCTCTGCTTGTCTCGGGTGGGGGGGGGGCTGAAATATTGATCACGTCACGTTATGTTTAGTTGCACTTCGTTTGGATAGGATAGGTTAGGCAATGTTTGGTCAGGATATGTTTGACTTTCGTGCTGTAAACTGCGTTGCGCTGGACTTCTTCGATCTGCTGTGCTCTAGTGTTCTCTGCTTGGCCCTGGGGAGGACAGCAATAGTGGTCTCGGCACTTTGGCTTGAGCTATGCTACATACGGTTATGTTACGTTTGGAAAGTTATGATTTTACAATTAAGACTTTTGTGCTATACGCCCATACCCGCGGATTTCTGCGCTCTACCGTGTTGTATTATTTTCCGCTTGGGTGAGTGGAGGGCAGCAATAGAAGTCTCGGCACGTTAGGTTGTGTTATGTTACTTTTGGTTAGGTCACGTTAGGCTAAGATCGGTCAGGTTAACTTAGACTTTCGTACTATACACTGATATTCGGAGTATTTCTGCGATGTACTGTGCTCAACTGCGTTATGCTCGACCCTGCGAATGCCAGGAATATTGGCCTCGGCACGTGAGGGTTAGTTTGGTTACGTTTGGTTAGTTTACGTTTGGTTAATTTCGGTACGGGTATCTTTGACTATCGTGTTATACACTGTTGTTCGGTGGATTTCTGCTCTCTACAGCGCTGTGCTACATTCTGCTTGACCCTGGAGAGGCCAGCAATAGTGGCCGCGGCACGTTACGTTGACGTATGCTACGCTTGGTTATGCTATGCTTGCTTGGGATATGTCTGGATACATATTAATTTTGCATTATACGAAGCGATTCTATGGTCTTCTGCGCCCTACTGTCAGCTAGTAATTTCTGCTCGTCCCTGGTGAGGCCAGCAATATTGGTCGGGGTACGTTAGGTTGAGTTATGTTGCGTCCGGTGTTGTTGAGATTGGAAATATTAGGAAAGGATATCTTCGACTTTTGTGCTATACACATCTATCCGGTGGACTTCTGCGCTCTAGCTGGGCTCTAGGATGTTCTGCTTGCCTCTGGTGTTGCCAGCAACAGTGATCTCGGTGCGCTAGTTTGAGCTATGCTACGTTCGGGTGTGTCACGTTTGATGAGGTAAGGATGTGATATCCCAGACTTTTGCGCTATACACAGCTATCCGCGGATTTCTGCGCTCTACTGCGTTCTAATATCTTCTACTTGGCTCTGGGGATGCCAGCGATAGTGATCTCGGCACGTTAGGTCGAGTTATGTTACTTTCGGTTATGTTAGGTTTGGACAGGTTAGGTCAGAGCACCATCGACTTTTGTGCTGTTCAATGCAATGCGATGGTTTTCTGCGAAATACTGTGCTCTGGTACATTCTGCTTGTCTCTGTGATGGCCAAGAATAATGGTCTCGTCATGTTAGGTCGATCCAGGCTACGTTTTTATATGCCACGTTTGGCTAGTTTGGGCTGGCTACTTTGACTTTTGTGCTGTACACTGCTGTTCCGACGATTTCTGCGCTTTATCGTACTCTGGTATGCTCTGCGTGGTTCTGGGGAGGCAAGCAATAGTGATCGCGGTCTGTCAGATTTTGTTATTTTACGTTTGGTTATCTTAAGGTTGTTTATATTAGGATATGGTTTCTTTGACTTTTGTGCTATACACTGATGTCCGGTGGGTTTGTGCGCTCTGGTGTGCTCTAGTATAATCTGCTTGACTCTTCGGAGACCATCAATATTTGTTTCGGCGCGGCCGGTTTAGTAACATTACGTATGCTCTTGTGACGTTTAGCAAAGTTAGGACACGGTAACCTCGACTTTTGTGCTATACACTACTATTCGGTGTATTACTGCTTTCTACTGTTCTCAAGTATGTTCTGCTTGTCTGTGGGGAGTCCAGAAATATTGAAAAAGTCACGTTATGTTGAGTTACACTACGTTCCGTGGGGTTAGACTATGCCGGGTTATGTCAGGCTTCGTTTGACTTTTGTGCTATACACTGATATTCGTAGGAACTCTACGCTAGATTGTGCTCTACTATATTCAGCTTAGCCCTGGGCAGGCCAGCAGTAGTTGTCGCGGTGCGTTCGGTTGTGCCATGTTACGTTTCGTTGTGTTAGGATTGGATATATAAGGATAGGAATGCTTTGACTTCTATGCTATCAACTGCTATTCAGTGTACTTCTGCGCTCTACTGTTCTCTAGTATGCTCTGCTTGAATCTGTGAAGGCTAGTAATAGTAGTCTCGGCACGTTGGTTTGTGCTATACTGCGTTCGGTTATGTTACGTTTGACGAGGTTGGGATACGGTTATATAGACTTTTGTGCTGTACACAGCTTTCCGCGGACTTCTGCTATCTACTGTGTTCCTTCCCTTCCTGCTTGTCTCTGCGTGGGGGCAGCATTAGTGGCATCGTTAGTCTGGGGTATGTCTCGTATCGTTAAGTTGGATTTGGTTAAGCTCCGCCAGGTTATCTCCGACTTTCATGCTATGCACAGCAGTTCGGATGATTTCTGCGCTCGACTCTGCTCTACTATATTCTGCTTGGCTCTGGGGAGGCCAGCAGTAGTGGTCACGGCATGTTATGTTGAGCTATGTTACGGTTCTTTGGGCCATGTTAGGATGGTTTGGTCAGGATTTCTTTGACCTTTGGAGTATACACTCCTATTCGGTGCATTTTCGCGCTGTACATTGCTCTACTATACTCCGCTCGACTCTGGTGAGGCGAGAAGTAGTTGCGGTTGCTAGTTAGTTTGAGCTATGTTATGATCGTTTTGGTTTGGTTTGGCAATGTTTGGCTAGGATAGCTCTGACATTCGTGCCATATAGTGTTACTTGGTTGATTTCTGTGTTCTACTCAGCTCTACAACATTCCGCTTGACTCCGGGAAGGCCACGAGCAGTGTTCACGGCAGATTACGTTGATCCATGCTGCATTTGACAGGGTAAGGTTAGGTAAGGTTAGGTTAGGATATCTACGGCTTTTGTGTTATTCACTGCAATGCGGTTATTTCCTGCTCTCTACTGTGCTAAAGTACATTCCGCTTGTCTCTGTGGAGGTAAGAATTTGTGGTCTCGTCGAGTTTGTTATATTTATGTTACGTTCGTATATGTTACGTTTGGCAAGCTTAGGATAGGTTACTCTAACTTTTACGACATACACTGCTATTTGTCGGATTTCTGCGCTCTAATGTGCTCTTATATGCTTTGCATGGCACCACGGATGCCATTAATAGAGGTCGCAGCATGTTATATTAAGTTATTCTACGTTTGGTTAGTCTAGGTTTGAGGTAGCCATGACTACTGTGCTATACAATGCTAATCGTTAGATTTCTGCTTCCTACTGTACTCTAATATGTTCTACTTGGATCTGCAGATCACAGCAATAGTTGTCTCATGACGCTATATTGAGTTACACTACGTTTGGGTTGGTTAGGTTCGGTCAGGTTAGATTAGGGTATCTTTCACTTTTGTGATTTGAACAGCAATTCTGAGGATTTCTGCGCTCTACTGCGCTCTACTGCGCTCTAATATATGCTGCTTAGCCTTGGGAATGCCATCAGGGTTGGTCTCGGTAACTCAGGTTGCGTTAGGTTACGTTTGGTTAGTTTGGGTTAGGTTAAGTACGGTAAGGATAGCCTTGACTCTCGTGCTATAAACTATCGCTCGTTGGATATCTCCGCTCGACTGTGCTCTACTATATCCTGCTTGCTTCCGGGTATGTCAGAACAGCAGTTGCGGGAGGTTGTGATTAGCTCTGCTACGTTCGATTAGGTTAGGTCATGTCAGGTAAGGCTAGGATATCTCCTGCTTCTGCGCTCTACACTGATATTCGGTGGCTTTATGCTCTCTACGTTACTCAACTATAATCTGCCCGACTTAGGGGAGGCCGGCAATAATGGGGCGGCAAGCTCTGTTGTGTAACGCTGCGTTTGGTTGGGTTAGGTTGGGTCAGATTAGGTCCGGTGTCTTCGACTTTTATGCTATTCACAGCAATGCGGTGGACTTCTGCGCTCTGTCGTGCTCTAGTATACTCTGCTTGTCTCTAGGGTGGCCAGAAATGGTGATCTCGGCACATTAAGTTGTGTTACGCCGCATTTGCTTAGGTTGGTGAGGTTAGGATACGATACTTCAGACTTCTGTGCTACACACTGCTATCCTCCGATTTCTGCGTTCTACTGCATTCTAATATTTTCTGCTTGGCTCCGCTGTGGCCAGTAATAGCTATCTCGGTTCGTTAGATTGAGATAGCTGCGCTCCGTTGGTGTAGATGTGGAATTTTTGGTTAGGATTTCTTTGACTTTCGTGCTGTACACAGTTATTCGGTGGATTTCCGTGTTCTACAGTGCTCTACCATATTCTGCTTTGCTCGGGGATGCCTGCAGCAGTGGTCGCGGCACGTTATGCTGAGATACGCTACGTCTGCTTTGATTAGGTACGATCAAATTTGGTTAGGGTAACTTCGACTTTTGCGATGTACACCGCTATTCGGTGGATTTCTGCACTCTACACTGCTCAACAATAATATGGTCGACTATGCGGAAGCGAGCAATAGTGGTAGTGGCAGGCTGGGTTGAGTTATGTTACGTTTGGTTAGGTCAGGCTATGACAATTTCGGTAAGGATATCACTGTCTCTCGTGCTATACACAATTGTTCGGTGGATATCTTTAATCCACTGTGCTCTACTACAATCTGCTAGACTATCGGGATGTCAGGAGCAGTGGTCGCGGCACGTTATGTTGAGATACGCTACGTTCGGTTAGGTTAGTTTTGGTCAGGTTATGACAGTGCATGTCTGCCTTTTCCGCTATACACAACAATGGGGTGGGTTTCTGCGCCCTAGTGTGCCCTGTTATATTCTGCTTGGCTCTGTGGACGCCATCAATATTTTTCTCGGCAGGATAGTTGGAGCCATGCTACGTTTACTTATGGCACGTTTGGCCAGGTTAGGAAAGAATAGATTAAACTTTTGCGCCATGCACTGTTATTCGGTGGATTCTTGACCTTTACGATGCTCTAATGTGTCCTACTTGGCTCGGGGGAGGCCAGTAATGGTGGTCTCGGCACGACAGGACGAGATGTGTTTCGTCTCGTCAGGTTAGGATGTGATGGAATGGGTTGGATTTCTTTGACGTTTGGTCTGTACACTGCGATTCTGTCGATTTATGCGCTCCACTGTCCTCTAAAATGATCCTCTCGTCTCTGTGGAGACGAGCAATAGTGGACGTGGCACGTTAGCTTGGGCTATGTTATGACTGGTTAGGTTATGTTTGGCAATGCTTGGCTAGAATGGCTCCGACTTTCTTGCCATAAAGTGTTAATCGGTGGATTTATGTCATCTACTGAGCTCAACAATATTCTGCTAGGCACTGTGGTGGACAGGAGCAGTGGTCACGGCGCGATACGTTGAGCAATGCTAAGTTTGATAATGTTAGGTTATGCCTGGTTATGTTAGGATATCTTCGGCCTTTGTGACATTCACCGCAATGCCGTGGATTCATGCGCTCTACTGTGCTATAGCACATTCTGCTTGTCTCTGTGGAGGCCAGAAGTAGTGGTCGCGTTGTGTCCGGCTTATTTAGGTTGCGTTTGTATACGTTACGATTGGCTAGCTTAGGATAGGTTACTTTGACTTCTGTGCTATACACTGCTTTTTACTCCGGGGATACGAGCAATAACGTTCGCGGCACGTCGGGTTGAGTTAGGTTACGCTTGGTTAGGATAGTTTTGCCTTTCGTGCTGTACACAGATAATCGGTGGATTCCTACGATCCAGTGTTCTCTGCTATTTCCTGCTCAACTATGAGGACGCCACGAGCAGTGTTCGCGGCACCTTATGTGCAGTTATGCTACGTTCGGTTGTGTTAAGTTTGGTCAGGTTACGCTAGGATATCTACGGCTTCTGTTGTGTTCACTGCAACACGGTGAATTTCTGCGCTCTGCTGTGCTCTAGTATATTCTGCTTGGCTCTGGGGAGGCGAGAAACAGTAGTCTCGGCACATCAGGTTGTGTTATGCATCGTTCGGTTATGTTATGTTTGGTGAGGTGAGGATAGGATATTTTAGGCTTCTGTGCTACAAACTGCTATAATCCGATTTCTGCGCTCTACTGCGTTCTAATATTTTCTGCTTGGCTCTGTGGTGGCCAGTAATAGTGGTCTCTGCACGATAGTTTGGGGTATGCTACGTGTCGTTAGTGTAGGTTAAGAAGGCCTGGTAAGGATTCTTCTGACTTTTGTGCTCCACACTACTATTCGGTGGATCTCTGTGATCTACTGTGCTTTACTATATTCTGCTTGGCTCTGGGGTACCAGCAGCAGTAGCTGTCTCGGCATGTTAGGTTGAGTTATGTTAAGCTTGGTTTGGTTAGGCTGGGACGGGTCAGGAAAGCATATCTTTGACTCTTGTGCTATTCACTGCAATGCGACGGATTTTTGCGCACCACTGTGCACTAGTACACTCTGCGTGGCCCTGTGGAAGCCGGCAATAGTAGCCGCGTCACGTTAGGTTTACTTAGGTAATGTTAGGATATGTTACGTTCGCCTGGGTTAGGACAGGCTACTTCGACTTTTGTGCTATGAACTGCAGTTCGGTGGATATCTGCGTTCCACGGCGCCCTAGCACGTTCTGTTTGGCGCTGTGCTGGACAGCAATAGTGGTCTCCACACGTTAGGGTGTCTTATGCTACGTTTGGTTATGTTACGTTTGGTGAGGTTAGGATGGAATAGTATGGACTTATGCGCCATACACTGCTATCCGCGCACTTCTGCGCTCCACGGTGTACTGACATTTTCTGCATGGCAATAGGAGGCCAGCAGTCGTGGCCTTGGAGCATTAGGTTGGGTTACACACCGTTTGTGTTTCCTATGTTAGGCGTGGTTGGGCTAGGGTATCTTCCACTTTTGTGCTTTGCACTGCAATTCTGTTGACTTCTGCGCTCTACTCTGCTATAGTATATTCAGCTCTTTTCTGGGGAGGCCAGAAACAGGGTTCGCAGTGCTTTATTTCGCGATAGGTTGTGTCCGGTTGTGATACGGTTGGATAGACTAGGATAGGCTTGCCCTCGACTTTGTGCCATACAGTGCAATGCGGCGGATTACTGCGATCTGCTCTGCTTTAGTATTCTCTGCTTGGCTCTGGCAAGGCCAGGAATATTGTCCTCGTCACGCTATGTTGAGTTACACTACGTTCGGGTAGGTTAGGCTAGGTCAGGTTAGGTTAGGGTATCTTCTACCTTCGTGCTTGCACTGCAATGCGGTCGGTTTCTGCAGTCTACGGTCCACTAGTATGTGCTGCTTTGCGCTGGGGAGGCCGTCAATATTGGTCGGGGCACACTAGGGTTCTTTATGGTACGCACTGTTATGGTACGTTTGGTGAGGTCAGGATAGGATAGCTTAGACTTTTGTGATATACACCGCTCTCCGCGGGTATCAGCGATCTAGTGTGATATAATTCCTGCTTGTCTCTGGGGAGACCAGCAATTGTCGTCTCCGCACGCGAGTTTGAGTTAAGTTACGCTCGGTTATGATCGGCTAGTTTGAGCTAGGTCAGGTTATCATTGAACCTCGTGCTATATACTGCTACTCGGAGGTTTTCCGCGCTCCACTCTGCTCTACTGTATTCTGCTTGACCATGGGTAGGCCAGGAATAGTGTCCTCGACACGACAGTATGAGTTAGGTTACGTTCGATTATGCTACGTTTGGCTAGGCTAGGATAAAGTAGCCTCGACTTTTCTGCTATGCACTGCTATTCGGTGGATTTCTGCTTCCTACTGTGCCCTAATATATTCCGCTTGGCTCTGCGGCATCCGGCAACATTCGCCCCGACCCGCTATGTTGAGTTACACTGATTTTCGACAAGGAGGTTAAGTAAGGCTTGGTTGCGGTATCTTCCACTATTGTGCTTTGCACCGCAATGCGGTAGATTTCTGTGCTCTACTGTGCTCTAGTGTATTCTACTTGTCTCTGTGGAGGTCAGCAGATTTGGTCTCGGCACGTTAGCCTGAGTCATGCTGCGTTTGGTTAGGTTAGGTTTGTTTGGGTTAGGTTTGGATTGCTTCGACTTTCGTGGTGAAGACTGCTGTTTGGTTGACATCTGCGCCTTACTGTGCACTGATATGTTCTGCTTGGCTCTGAGGAGGGCAGCAATAGAGGTCTCGGCACGTTAGGAAGTGTTAGACTGCCTTCGGTTACGTAGTGTTTGGAGAGGTTGGGATATGATTGCTTTGGCTTTTGTGCTGTACGCTGCTGTACGTTGAATTTCTGCGCTCTACTCTGCACTAGTACGTCCTGCTTGTCTCTAGGGAGGCCAGAAATAGTGGCCTTGGCACGTTAGGTGAGTTAAGTTGCGTTCGGGTAGTTAATGTTATCAGGGGTGTGGTATGGACAGCGTCGATTTTTCTGCAATACACTGCGTTTCTGAGGATTTCTGCGTCCTACTCTCATATAATATTTCCCGCATGGCCCTGGTGAGGCCAACAATTGTGGTCCCGGCACGTTAGGTTGTGTTAGATTACGTTTGGTTTGGTTAGGACTGGATAGCTTTGTCCTTCGTGCTATACCCTGGTTTTCGGTGGATATCCGCGGCCTTCGCTACTCTACTATACTTCTTTCGACTCCGGAGAGGCCATCAAAGGTCAGCCGTGGCCCGCTGGGTTGAGTTAGGCTACATTTAGTTACGTTATGTTAGCTTTGATTAGGTTTGAATAGATTTCACTTTCGTGGCATACACTGATATTTGGAGTGCTTCTACGCTCTACCGTGCTCTAGCATATTCTGCGTGGCTCTGGGGATGCAAGTAATAATGGTCTCGGCACGTTAGGTTCAGATAGGGTACTTTTTCCTAGATTACGTTCGCCTTTGTTAGGTAAGAATTGTTTTGACATTTCTGCTATACACTGCGACTCTGTGTATTTCTGCGCTGTAGTCCCCTCTATTATGCTGTACTTGGCTCTGTGGTGGCCAGCAATGCTGGCCGCTGCACATTAGGTTGAGTTAGATCACGTTTGGTTATGTTAGGTTTGTTCTGGTTAGGACAGTGTATCTTTCACTTCTGTGCTATACATTGCTATTTGCTAGCTTCTTGTGGTCTATTGCGCTCCACTATACCCTGCTCGACTCCGGCGAAGCCAGCAACAGTGGCCACAACACGATAGAATATATTATGCTGAGCTTGGAAATGTCACGATTGGTTAGGTTAGGATAGGACCCCTTCGACTTCTGTGCTGTACACAGCTATTCTTTGAATTTCTGCGCTCTACTGTGCTCTAATGTGTTGTGCTTGGCCCTGGGATGCCAGCAGTAGTGGTCTCGCCGCGTTAGTTTCAACCAGGCTGCATTCCGTTAGGTTACGTTTGGCTAAGTTATGAAAGCGTATCTTTGACTTTTGTGCTATACACTGCAATACGGTGTATTTCTCCGCTCCACTGTGCTCTAATATGCTCTGCTCGGCTTTGGGGAGGACAGCAGCATTGGTCTCGGAATGTTACTTTGAGTTAGGTTAATTTCGGTTATGTTACGATTGGATAGGTTAGGAAGGCATAGCTGTAATTTATGTGCTAAACACCCTTATTCGGTGGACTTCTACGCTCTGATGTGCACGAATATGCTCTGCTTGTCTCTAGGGAGGCCAGCAATAATGTTCGTGGCACGAATGGTTCAGTTACCTTACGTTTGCTTTGGTTAGGTTAGGATAGGTTTGGTGAGAATGGCTTTGCCTTTTGTGCTGTATACTGCTATAGGCTGGATTCCTGCTTTCTACTGAACTCTAGCATAATCTGCATGGATATGCGGAGTCTAGCCGTAGTCGTCTCGGCGCATTAGACTAAGTTATTTTGCGTTCAGTTATGCTACGTTTTGTTAGGTTAGGATAGGATAGCGTTGACTATTGTGATATGCTCCGCTATTCTGTGGGTTTCTAAGCACTACATTGCTCTACTATACTCTGCTCGGCTATGTGCATGCCAGAAGTAGTAGTGTCGGCACGTTTGTTTGTGCTAGTGTACGTTTGGTTAAGATATATTACTTTGGGTTCGGTATGAATAGCTATGGCCTTCGCGGTTTGAACTGCTTCTCGGTGGATTTCTGCGCTCTACTATGCCATAGCATGTTCTGCTTGGCCCTGTGGAGGCCAGAAATAGTGGTATTGCCTCGATAGGTTTATATGGGCAACGTTTGGCTATGTTACATTCGGCTTGGTTACGGTAGGATTGCTTTGATTTTCGAGCTACACACTGACATTCGGCGGAATTCTGCGCTCGACTGTGACCTTACATGCTCTGATTTGCTCCGAGGAAGCCAGAAACAGATTCCGCGGCACGTTAGTTTGTGTTAGGTCACGCTTGGTTATGTTATGCTTGTGTGAGTCGGATATGGGTAGCTTTGACTTTTCTGCTGTAACCTGCGATCCTATGGATTTCGGAGGTCTCGCCTCCTCTAGTATGTTCTGCATGGCGATGAAGAAGCATGGAATAGTGAACCCGGCTCGTTAGGTTTAGTTAGTCTACGTTTGATTAGGCTTGGTTAGGATATGTTGCGTTACGATTTCCCTGGTTTTTCTGCCATACGCTGACATTTGATGGCTTTCTGCGCCCTACTGTGCTCTAGTACATTCCGCTTGTGTCTAAGGACGCCAGCATCTGTAGCCTCAGCACGTTAGGTTACGTTACGTTACACTACGTTTGGATAGGTTAGGACAGGATAGAGTAGCCTTTTGCTCTATCAACAGATATTCAGTCGATTTCTACGCTCATCGTTCCACTACTAATCTCCGCTCGACTCCCTGGAGGCCGGCAATAGTGGTCACGGCACGTTACGTTAAGTCAGGCTACGTTCAGTTATGTTCGGTAAGGGGAGGTTAGGTAAGGATTTCTTTGACTTTTGCGCTACACACACCAATGCGCTCGATTTATACACTCCACAGTGCTGTAGTATTCACTGCGTGCCTCTGGGGAGGCCAAGAATGGCGGTCTCGACACTTTAGGTTGTGTTATTCTACGTTCGGTTTGGTTATGCTAGATTGGGTTAGGTTTGGTTACCACTGTCTCTCGTGTTATACAGAGTAATTTGGTGGAATTCTGAGCTCTACCGTCGTCTACTCTACTCTGCTCGAATCTGGGGAGGCCAGAAATAGTGGTCGCGGCACGATAGGTTTAGTTATATTTCGTTCGGTTAGATTACAATGGGTTGCGTTTGGCTAGGATGGCTTCGATCTTTGTGTCATACAATGCTATTCGGTGTATTTCTGCGCTATACCGTGGTCTAATATGCTCTGCTTGGCTCTGGGGAAACCAGCAATTGCAAGGTATAGATATTCTACGTTTGATTAGGTTAGACTAGGTCAGGCTAGGTTAGGATGTCTTTGACTTTTGTCCAATACATTGCTACATGGTGGCCTTCTGCGCTCTACTGTGCCCTAGCATATTCTGCCTGGCTCTGGGGAGGCCAGCAATAGTGTCCTCCGCTCGTCAGTTTAAGTTAGGTTCCGTTTGGTTATATTACATTTGGATAGGTTAGGAGGCGGTAGGTTGGACTTTTGTGCTATGCACTGCTATTCGTCCGATTTCTACGACCTGCATTGCTCTCCTACACTCTGCTCGACTCTGGGGAGCCCAGTAATAGTGGTCTCGGGTAGTTATGTTGTGCCAGGCAACATATGGCTTCGTTATGTTTGTTTGGACTAGGATAGGATAAATAAGATTTTCGTGGTACGCACTGACATTCGGTGAACTCCTATGCCCTACTGTGCTCTACTATGTTCTGCTTGGCCGTGGGAAATCCAGCAATGGCTGTAGCTTCACGATATGTTGAGTTAGATTATGTTTGGTTATGTCCCGTTGGTTTGGTTTACGCATGGGAAGCATAGACTTTTCCGATATGCACTGCTATTCTTTGGTTTTGTGCGTTTTGCTACCCAATGATATGTACTGCTTGGCTCCGGTTATGCCAGCAATCGCTGCCGCCTCATGCTAGGTTGCGTTATGTTACGTTTGGCTATATCACGACTTGCTATGTTAGGAGGTTATGGCTTCGACTTTTGCGCTGTACACTTCAATTCGGTGGGTTTCTGCGCTCTACTGTGCTCCAGTCTGATCTACTTATCTCTGGGGAGGGCAGCAATAGCGGTCTCGTCACGATGGGTTGAGCTATATTACGTTTTGTTAGTTTAGGTTAGTATAAGTTTGGATAGGGTTGCTTTTACTTCAATGCTGTACACGGCTTTTCGGTGGATTTCTGCGATGTACATTGCTCTAACATGACCTGCTTGGCTCTGGGGAGCCCAGCAGTAGTAGCCTCGTCGCGCTGTGTTGGGTTAGGCTATGCCTTCTTATGTTACGTTTGGTTAGGTTAGGATAGTCAAGCTCCGTCTCTTGTGATGTGCATTGATATTCGGTGGATTTCAGCACTCTACATTGCTCAAGTATACTCGCCCTGCCTCTGGGGCGGCCAGCAATACAAGTCTCGGCACTTTATGCTGAGCTAGGCTACGTTCGGTTGGGTTAGGTTAGGACATATTGGATTTGGGTATCTTCCACTTTTGTGTTATTCACTGCAATGCGGTATGTTACTGCGCTCTTCTGTACTCCAGTACATTCTTCGTGAATCTGGGGAGGCTGGAAATAGTGGTCTCGATACGTTAGATTGAGATACATAACGGTTGGTTATGTTACGTTTGGTTAGGTTATCGTATGATAGCTTTGACTCTTATGCTGCACAACACAACTCGGTGGACTTACGCGCTCTACATTGCCCTAATATGATCTGCTTTGCACTGGGTAGGGCAGCAAATGTGGTCTCGGCAAGTAAGGATGAGTTAGGTTACGTTTGGCTACGTTACGATTGATCCGGTTTGAAAAGAGAAGCTTTGACCTTTGTGCTATACACAGCTTTGCGGACGACTTCTGCGCTCTACGTTGCTCTAGTATATTCCGCTTCGCTATGGGGAGGCCAGCAGTAGTGATGCCGGCACGTTGGTATGAGTTAGGTTGCGTTCGGTAGTTGTTGCGTTTGGTGCGGTTGGGATATGATAGCCTAGACTTTTGCTCTATACCCCGCTCTTCGGTGTTCTTCTGCGCTCTACACAGGTCTACCATGCTCTGGTCGACACTTGGGAGGCCAGCAATAGAGGTGGCAGCACGTTAGGTCGTGCTCGGGCACGTTCGGTTTAGTTACGTTACGCTGCGTTAAGTAAGGATAGCTTTGCCTTTCGTGTTATAAACTGTTATTAGACGGAATTCTGCGCTCTACTGTTCTCTCGCATACTCTCCTCGCGTCTGGGGAGCGCAGCAATAGTTATGTTGCGATCTGTTAGGCTAGGAAACGAAGGCTTTAACTTATGCGCTCTACACTGCCGTTCGGTGTATTTCTGCGCTCTACTGTGATCTAATATGTTCTGCTTTGCTCTGGGGAGCTCTGTAATGTTGGTTTCGTCTCGTTAGGTTGAGTGCGCTACGTTTGGATAGGTTATGATATCCGCTCTTCGGTGTTCTTCTGCGCTCTACACAGGTCTACCATGCTCTGGTCGAAACTTGGGAGGCCAGCAATAGAGGTCGCAGCACGTTAGGTCGTGCTCGGGCACGTTCGGTTGAGTTAGGCTACGCTGCGTTAAGTAAGGATAACTTTGCCTTTCGTGTTATAAACTGTTATTAGACGGAATTCTGCGCTCTGCTGTTCTCTCGTATACTCTCCTCGCGTCTGGGGAGCGCAGCAATAGTTATGTTACGATTTGTTAGGCTAGGAAACGAAGGCTTCAACTTATGCGCTCTACACTGCCGTTCAGTGTATTTCTGCGCTCTACTGTGATCTAATATGTTCTGCTTTGCTCTGGGGAGCTCTGTAATGTTGGTTTCGTCTCGTTAGGTTGAGTGCGCTACGTTTGGATAGGTTATGATAGTTTCGGCTAGCTCTGGATATCTTTGGCTTTCGTGATGTAAACTGTTGTTCGGTGTACTTCTGCGCACCACCGGGCTCTAGTATGTCCTGTTTGTCGCTGGCGAGGCCGCCAATAGTGGCCTGTATGCCTTACGTTTGTTAATTTACGCCTGGTTACGTTATGTTTGGTTAGGTTATGAAAGGATAGCTTTGGCGTTAATGCTGTGCATAACCATTCGGAGGATTTCTGCGCTCTACTGTAATCTAATATCCTCTGCATTGTTCTGGGGTGGCCAGTAATTACTTCCGCGTCGCGTTAGGTTGGGTTTTGTTACGTTTGGCTATGATTCGTTTGGCTAGGCTTGGGTAGGATATCTTTGAGTTTTGTGCTATGAACTTCGCTTCGCTGGATTTCTGCGCTCTACAGTGATCTGATATTCCCTGCTATGCTATGGGCGTTCGAGAAATAGTGGCCGCGGCCCGTTAGGTATTGTTATGTTACGTTTGGTTAGGCAAGGTTTGTTTGCGTTAGGTTGGGATATCTTTGACTTTCCTGCCATACACTGCCGTTCTGCGGTCCACCGCGCTCCACACTCCTCTAATCTGTCCTGCTTGGAAATGGGGAGGCCAGCAATAGTGAGCTAGGCACGCTGGGTTGGGATTGGTTCCGCTCGGCTATGTTAGGTTACGACTGGTAAGGTTAGGATACCTTATACTTTTCTGCTTTACACTTCAACGCGGCGGATGTGTGCGCTCTACTGTGCTCTAGTATGTTCTGTTTCGTTCTGCTGAAGTCAGCAATAGTGGTCTAGGCACGACAGTTTGAGTTAGGTTATGTCTTGTTCCTATTGTTTCGTTTGGTTGGGATAGAATAGCTTTGACTTTTGGGCTATACACTGCAGTTCGGTGGATTTCTACGCACTACTGTCCTTCAGTATGGCCTGTTTGGCGCTGGGGAAGGCATAAATTGCGTTCTCGGCACTTCAGGTTGAGATTTGCTACGTTTGGATATGTCCTGTTAGTTCGGGATAGGTTTGGGTAGCTACGACTCTTCTGATATACACTGCGATCCTACGGATCTCTGGATTCTACTCTCCACTAGTGTGTTCCGCTTGGCTCTTGGGAGACCAGCAATAGTGGCCGCGGCACGTTAGGGTGAGATATGTTACGTTCGGGTATGTTAGGATTGGCTAGGTTAGGAGAGGGTAGCTTTGACCTCAGCGCCATAGTCTGTTATTATGAGGATTTCTGCGCACCACAGCGCACTAATATCTTCAGCTTGGCTCTGGGAATTTTAGCAATAGTGTTCTCTGCACGCTACGTTGAGTCACGTTACCATCTGTAAGTATGTGTTAGGCTTAGTTTGTTTGGGATTGCTTTAACTTTTCTGCTGCACATTATTGTTTGGGAAATTTCTGCGCTCTTCTGTGCTCTAGTACGTCTTGCTTCGCACTGGGGATGGCAGCAATAGCCGTCTCGGCACGGTAGGATCAGTCAGGCTATGATCGGTTATGTTCTGTTGGTTTGGGTTATGTTTGGGTAGCTTTGTCCTTACCGATATACACTGCGATTCTACGGATTTCTGCATTCTGCTCTCCACTAGTGTGCCCTGCTTGGCCCTGGGGAGGCCAGCAACATTGTTCGCGGCGCGTTGGCTCGAGTTAGGTTATGTTCCGTTATGTTACGGTTGTTTAAGTTAGAAGAGGATTTCCATGGCCTTGGTGCTATAGTCTGATACTTGGTGGACTTCTACGCTCTACTGTGCTCTAGTGTATTCTGCTTGGCTATGCGGAGGCAGCAGAATTGGTCTCTGCAAGTTTGTCTGGTCTAGGTAGCGTTTGTTTATGTTACGCTTCGTTTGGTTAGCATAGGTTAGCTTAGACTTTTGTGATATACACTGTTATTCGGTTGATATCTGCGATCTACGTTGCTCTACTATACTCTGCTCGACTCTCAGGAGGACAACAATTGAGGTCTCGGTACGCTAGGTTGTGTTAGGTTACGCTTGGCTTGGCTAGGTTAGGTTACGTTTGGCTTTTCTAACTTTGACTTTTGCGCTTCAAACTGCTGTTCGGTGGATTTCGGCGCTCTACTGAGCTATGACGTTCTCTGCTTGGTCCTGCGGATGCCAGAAGTTGAGGTCTCGTCAAGCTAGGCTGACACGTGCTGCGTATGGTTGTGTTAGGTTTGGATTTGTTAGGACAGGACGGCTTTGATTTTTGTGCTATACACTGCTATTCGGTGGATTTCTGGGTTCCACTGCGCTCTAATATGCTTTGCTTGGCGCTGGAGAGGCCAGCAGTGATTGTCTCCGTATGTCAGTACGAGATAGGCTACGTTTGGTTGTGGTACGCAAGATTGGGTTAAGTGTGACTAGCTTTGAGTTTCGTGGTATACACTGGTATTCGGTGGATTTCAGCACTCTTCTGTGCTCCACTATAATCTGCTCGTCTCTGAGGAGGCCAGCAACAGTGGCCCTGCCGCGATATGTTAAGTTAACTACGTCAGTTACGTTACGATTGGATTGGTTAGGAGAGGATAGCATTGACTTTTGCGATATACACTGAAATCTTGTGGATTCCTGCTCCCTACACTGCTCTACTATACTGTGCTTGTGTATGAGCAGGCCAGTAATGGTTGTATCGGCACGTTAGGTTGAGTTAAGCTACATTTGGTTTGGCTATGTTAGTTTGTGTTAGGTCTGGATACCTTTGACTTCGTGTTATACACTGTTTTTCGGCGGCTTCCTGCGGGTTACTGTGTTCCAGTATGTTCTTGTTGGATCTGGGGAGTCAAGTGATATAGTGGCCTCGGCGCGTTAGTTTGAGATCGATTACGTACCGTTATGAAACATTTGGTTAGATTAAGATAGGATAGCCTTGACTTTTGTGCTATGCTCCTATAGTGGGTGGATTTCTGCGCTCTACATTGTCCTAATATGCTCTGCTTGGCTCTGGGTGTCCAGCAATGGTGATCGTGGCACGTTTGTCTGAGTTAGGTTACGTTTGGATGTATTACGTTAGGTTAGGTTAGGATAGGATAGCTTCCACTCTTGTGCTGTACATTGCATTGCCGTGGATTAATGCGCTGTGTTGTGCTCTCGTATAATCTGCATGAATCTGGGGAGGTCAGCAACAACGTCCTCGGCACGTTAGGTTAAGCTAGGTTGCGTTTCGATATATCACGTCTGGATATGCATGGAGAGGCTAGACTTGACCTTTGTGCTACACTCCGGTATTCGGTGGATTTCTACACCCTATGTCACTCTACTGTACTCTGCTCGACCCTCGGGAGGCCATTAATAGTGGTCTTGGGCGGTTATGATGAATTAGGCTACGTTTGGATACGTTACGCTAGTTTGGGTTGGGCTTGGATGGATATGACTTTCGTGGTACACATTGATTTTCGGTGGATTTCTACGCTCTACTGTGCTCTTGTATATTCTGCTTGCCCGTGGGGAGACCAGCAATAGTGGTCGCGGTACGAAGTGTTGAGTTAGCGTATGTTTGACTTCGCAGAGGTCCATAGATTAACAGCGTATAGCACAGAAGTCAAAGCTACCGTATCCTAACCTAACCAAACGTAACATAGTGGAACGTAACCGAATTAAGACTAACGTGCATAGGACACTGCTGCTGGCCTCCCCAGAGCCAAGCTGAACATACTAGAGGCCAGTAGAGCGCAGAAATCGACCGCATCTCTTTGTAGAGCACAAAAGTCATAGATATCCTATCCTAACTCAAACAAGTCTAACCTAACCGAACGTAACATAACTCTACCTAAAGCGCTGCGGCCAATACTTCTGACTACCCTCGAGCAGAGCAGAGTATATTGGATTACAGTAGTGCGCAGGAATCCACCGAATAACAGCGTATAGCACAAAAGACACCCCTGTCCGGTCGTACCCTAGCCAAACATTGTTTAACCGAACGTAGCCTGACTCCACCTAACCACCCTTCACCAGTATTGCTGACCACCCTCGAGCCAAACGGTATATACTATTGCGCAGGAGATTACAGACACCCGCGGCATTTCAGTCTACAGCACATAAGTGGAAGATGTCGTAACCTAGCCCAACAAAACCTAGCCCAAGCAAACGCGACTAACTGAGAATAAAGTGACAAGACAGCAATTGCTGTATTTCCCAGAGGCAAGCTGAATATATCAGATCACAGAGGAGCGCCGAAATCCACCGAATAGCAGTGCATGGCACAAAAGTGAGAGCTATCCTCTCCTAACCCAGCCAATCGTAATATACATAAACGTAACCTAACACA
>NW_016908324.1:23532-34114 GCF_001483705.2 Eufriesea mexicana | reverse complement strand
AAGCCAAACGCAACCTATCGTAAGCTAATGTGCTGAAACCGCTACTTCTGGATTCCCCAGAGCCAAGCACAGCATTATAGAGCAGAGAAAGTCACAAAAATCCGCGCCATTGCAGTGTAAAGCACAAAAGTCAAAGCTACCATTTCCAAGCCTAACCAAACGTAACATAAACAAACGTATGTAACTAAACCTAACGTGTCGAAACCACACTTTCTGTCATTCGCAGAGGCAAGCAGGTTATTCTTGAGAACAGTAGATCGTAGAACTCGACCGCATTGCTGTGAATAGCACAAAAGGCGAAGATATTTTGACCATACCTAACCAAACCTGACCAAACAATACGTAACATCAATCAACCTAACGCGCCGCGTTCACATTTTAAGGCCTGTCAAGCGCAAGGCAGAGCATACGATAGTAGAGTAGAGCGCAGAAAGCCAACAAATAGATTCGTATAGCACAAAAGTCAAAGATATCCTAACATAACCCGACCTAATTCCACCAAACCGAACGTGGAATAATTAACCTCACGAGCCGAGGCCCGTATTGCAGGTCTCCCCAGTGCCAAGCAGGACACATTAGAGAATAGTAGTGCGCAGAAATCTCCGTATAGCAATGTATAATACAAAAGACTGTGTGATCGTGACAAACCGTAACAAATCGTAATCTAACCAAACGTAACGTAACTTAAACTATCGCGCCGCGACCGCAATTGCTGGTGTCCCCAGAGCCGAGCTGAGTACAGTAGAGCAAAGTAGAGCGCAGAAATCCACCGAACAGCAGTGCACAACACAAATGTCAAATCCATCCTAACCACATGCAACCTAACCAAACCAGACCAAACGTAACATAACACAGCCACGTAACATACCGTACCACGACCGCTATTCCTGATCTCCCCAAAGACGAACAGTATATAGTAGAGCATTAAAGGACGCAGAAATACACCGAACAGAAGTGTGAAGCACAAAAGACAACGTTTCCATATCGTGACCTAACTAATCGTATCATAAGCAGACGCAACTTAACACAAACTGACGTGCCACGAAAGCTATTGCTGGCCTCGCGAAACCTTAGCAGAGTATAGAAGAGCAACGTAGAAGGCTCAAACAGCACGATCAGCTGTGTATAGCAAAAGGGAGGAGATATTCTAGCCTAACCCGACCTAACGTAACATAATCAAATGTAACCAATCCCAACCTAACGTGCGTAGCCCGCAATGGCTGGCCTTGCCACCACCAAGCAGTACATATTAGATGACATGATATAATCATATAATGGCAGTTTATGGCACGAAAATCAAAGATATCCTAACCAAACCCAGACAAACCTAACCTAACCGAACGTAACGTAAATCAACCTAACGCGCCGCGGCCACTGTTTCAAGCATACCCAGATCAAAACATGGGCTAATAGATCACCGTTGAGCGCAGAAATACGTCGAATACCAGCGTAAATCAAAACTTTCAAACCTACCCTGTCCTAACCTAACCAAACGTAACAAACCCAACCGCAACATTATTCAACCTAACGTGCCTAGCCGACTATTTCTGGCATCCCCAGAGCAATGCAGAGCATATTAGATCACCGCAGTGCGCAGGAATCCACACAATAGCAGCCTATAGCACATAAGTCGAAGTCACGCTAGCTTAACCAGACCTAACCTAACATATTCTAACGTAGCATAACTCAACCGAACGTGACGAGACCACAGCTGCTGGCCTCCCCAGAGCCCAGGCGAAAATATTAGAGAACACTAGAGCTCAGAAATCCACTGAATAGCAGTGCATAGCGCAAAAGTCGAAGCTATCCTCTACAAAGCTAACCAATCATGACATATACAATCGTTACATAACACAAACTAAGGAGACGCTACTGCTATTGCTGGCCTTCCCAGAGGCGTGCAGAGCTGAGTAGAGCGCAGAAATCCACCGAATATCAGTATATAACACGAAGGTCAAAGTTATCCGAAGCTTATCCAAACTGCCGTAACCTATCCAAATGATGGCTAACCTAGCCCAACGTGCAGAGACCGCCATTGCTGGCCTCCTCAGAGACAAGCAGAACATATTAGGGCACAGTTGAGGGCAGAAATCCCCCGAATAGAAGTGCATTGTGGAAAAGTTGAAGCGATCATGTCCCAGCCCAACCGAAATCAACCAAACCAAACATTATCCAACGATATCTAACTAAACCCAATTTGCCGCGACCATTACTTCTGGCATCCACAGTGACAATCAAAGCACATTAGAGGAGCGTAGAACGCAGAAATCCATACGATTGCAAGGGTATAGCAGAAAAGTCGATGCAGTCCAAACCCAAGCAATTCTAACATAGCATAACCAAACGTATCCTATCTCAAGCTAATCTGCCGAGACCACTATTACTGGCGTCCACACCTCAAAGGGGAACATACTAGAGCACTGTATAGCGCAGAAGTTCATCGCATTACAGGGTAAAGCACAAAAGTCAAAAATACGTTATCCCAACATGAACTAACCTAACCCAACCAAACGTAGCATAACACAAAATAATGAGCCGATACCAATGCAGTTGTCTTTCCCAGTGCCAAGCTGAACATATTGGGGAACATTAGAGTGCTGAAATCCGCCTAATGGCAGTGTATGGCGCAAAAGTCAAAGCTATCCTCTCCAAATTTAACCAAGCGTAACATAACCGAACGTAATCTAACTCAATCTAACGTGCATCGCCTACTGTTGCTGGGCTCCCCAGGGACTAGCAGGGTATGGTACAGCAGAGTAGAGTGCACAAATCAAACGAATAACAGTTTACAACACGAAAGTCAAAGTCACACAATACTAACACAAACCTACGTAACCTAACCAAACGTAGAATGACACAACCTGACGTTCCGAGACCTCAATTACCGTGATCCACAGAGCCAAGCTGGGCATACTAGCGCACAGTATTGCACAGAAACCCGCCGAAAAGCAGTGTATAGAAGAGACGTCAATTCTATCCTCTCCGTGCCCTACCAAATGTAGCATACCGAAACGCAACTTGACACATCACAACGTAAAGCGACCACCAATACTGGAAACCTCGGAGTCGTGCACAGTAGATTAGAGCAAGGTGGAGCGTAGAAATCCAGCGAATAGCTATGTATATCGCAAAAGTCGACGTTATAATATCCCAACCCATTCAAATGTAATAAAACGAAACGTTACCTAAGCCAACCTAACGTGCCGATACCGCTATTGCTGGCACTCCCAGATACAAGCAGAGCATAATCGTAGTGAGCAAACTTTTCTGCATAATGTATCAGGAAAGATTCCATTGGCGTGCTACAGCCATTGCATTGCAATAAAGTCTGACTGGAAAGTTCAATTTTATTGACATTTTCGACTACCATTCGACTTGATTTCTAATACGATATTCGACCATGCTCTAGTATATTCTGCTTTGCTCTGGTGAGGCCAGTAATAGTTGGCTAGGCACGTTAGGTTGAGTTACGCAACGCCAGGTAGGGATTATTAAGTTTGCTTATGTTAGGCTCAGATAGCAACGACTTTTGTGCTGTAAACTGCTTTTCGGTGCATTTCTGAGCTCTGCTGCGGCCTAACATGTTATGATATGCTACCGGAGCTCTGTAATAGCGGTCTAGCCACGTTAGATTTTGTTTGGTTAAGTTTGGTCCTGTTACGTTTGGTTAGGTTAGGATAGAATATCTTTGACTTTTGTTCTATACACTGCTATTTGGTCAATTTTTGCGGTGTACTGTGCTCTAGTGTATGCTGCTAGGCTCTTGGCAGGCTTGCAATGGCGGTCTCGGCACGCTACGTTGAGTTAGGTGAGGCTCGTCTTGGCTAGGATAGGATACATTTGGTTACGGTAGCTTTGTCTTTCCTGCTATACAATGCCATTCGGTCGATATCTGCTCTCTCCATTTCTCCTCTACACTCTGTTATGCCCTCGTGATGGCAGCAATAGCGGTTATGTCACGTCATGTTGCGTCCGTTGCGATCGCTTATGTTACGTTTTGACATGTTAGGATGGAATAGCTTTGACTTCTGCGCTATACACAGGAATTCGGTGTATTCCTGAGCTTTACTTTTCTCTAATATGTTCTGCTTGGCGCTGTGGATGTAAGCAACGGTGGTCTCAACAAGTTAGGTTGAGACAGGCTTCGCTTGGCTAGGTTTGGCGATGTCGGGCTAAGTTAGGTTGTGTCTGACTTTTATGCTTTGGACTCCAGCGCGGCAGATTTCAGCGACCTGCTCGTGCCGAGATAACTATCGCTGCCTTCCCCATGGCCAAGCAGAACATATTAGAGGACAGCAGAGCGCAGAAATGCAATGAATCGCAGTATACAGCAGAAAAGTCGGAACCACCCAAATCTAACCAAGGCACACACAACCTAACCGAACGTACCATATCTCAGCCTAACCAGCCGAGACCACCATTACTGGCTTCGCCGGAGCGGGGCAAATCATGATAGAGCATAGCAGAGTTAAGAGGTGCTCCGAACAACAGTGTATATCAAGAGAGTCAAGGTTATCCTGGCATAACCCAAGCAAACGCAACCTAACCAGACGTAGCCTAACACAACCTAACCTTCCGAGTCCACTGCTACTGGCCTCCCCAGATTCGTGCAGAGTATAGTGGAGCAATGAAGGGCGCAGGAACACAACGTGTTGCAGTGTATAGCGCAAAAGTAGAAGATATCCTAGCCTAACGTAACAAAACATTATACATCGGAACGTGACCTAACATTACACAACGTGCATAGACCACTATTACTGACCTCCCCGGACCCAAGCAGTATATAATAGAGCACATTAGAGCGCAGTAGTCCACCGCATTGCAGCGTTTAGCACAATACTCAAAGATATCCTTACCCAACCTCTCCTAACCTGACCTAACCGTACGTAGCTTAACTGAACATAACGTGCCGAGAATAGTATTTCTGGCGTCCCCAGCCCAAGCAGGGCATATTAGACCAGAGTGGTGCTCCGAAATCCATCGCAAATCAGTGTATAGCACAAAAGTCAGAGCTATCCGCGCCTAACCTAGCCAAAGGTAACACATGCACACGTAGCGTAACCAAACCTGACGCGCCACGACCGCTGCTGCAGGCCTCGCGAGAGCTAAGCTGAATATAGCAGAGCAATGCTGAACGCCGTAATCGCCCGAACAGCAGCGTATGGCGCAAAAGTCGAAGCCATCCGCACCAAAGATATCAAAACCTGACCTAACTAAACGTAATGTACCTCAACCTAACGCGCCGCGACCACTGCTGCTGGCAGCCACGCGTCCAAGCAGATTAAAGTAGAGCACAGCAGAAGGCAGGGATCCAACCGAATAACCGTTTACTGCACAAAACTCAAGATTGTCCAAACGTAACGCAACGTAACCTAGCCTAACCGAACGTGCTATATCTGAACCTAACGTGCGGTGACCACTACTGCTGGTCACCCGATATTCGAGCAGAGTTTAGTAGAGCAATGTGCGGCCCAGAAATCCACCGAATTGCAGTGTACCACAAAAGTAGAGCTACCCTGTCCTCACATAGCCAAGCCTAACGTTACAGAACGCAACATAACTCATACTGACGTGCCGAGAACAATACTGCTGACGTCTCATAGCCAAGCGGAATATACCAGAGTACAGCAGAGCGCAGAAATCCACCGAATAGCAATGTATAGCACAAGAGCCGGAAGTACCCTCTCTTAACCTAACCAAACGTAATATAAGAGGACGTAATGTAGCTTAGCCTGATGCGCGTCGACCGCTGCTTCTGGCCTCACGAGAGCTCAGCAGATTATGGCAGAGCAATGTGGAACGCTGAAATGCACCGAATAGAGGTGTACTGAACAAAAGTCGAAGTGACATTAAAACAACCTGACATAACCTAACCAAACCACCCGTAGCCCAGCTGAACTTAAGTGCCCCGACCGCCATTATTGTCCTCCACATGTCCAAGCAGAATATAGTAGAGCAGAGTGCAGCGCAGAAATCCACCGAACACCAGTGTACAGCACGAAGTTCGAAGCTACACTTACCAAACTTAACCCCACCTAACGTAACGAAACGTAACCTAATTAAGCCTAACGTTCCAAGACCAATATTTCTGGCTTTCTCAGGGCCATTCAGAATATAGTAGAGCAGAGTAGAGCGCAGAAATCCTCCGAATAGAAGTGTTTAGCACGAAAGTCGAAGGTAACCTTCCGAGCTTAACATAACCTAATCTAACCAAACCTAACGTTGCACATACTAATGTGCAACGACCACTATTGCTCGCCACCCCTTATTCGAGCAGAGTATTCAAGAGCTATATTCGGCGCATAAATCCACTAAATGGCAGTGTATAGCACAATAGACGAAGGAATCCTAACCAGACCTTCCTTACCTGAACCAACGAGAAGTAGCCTAACACAAGCTGTCGCGACGAGAAGACTATTGCTGACTTCCCAAAAGCAAAGCAGAAAATATTAAAACACAGTAGAGCGCAGTATTCTGCTGACAGCTGTGCATAGCACAAACGTCTTATCTATTCTGCCTTAACCTCTCCAAACATAACAAAACCGAACATAGCATAGCTCACACTCACGTGTCGAGACCTATATTGCTGGCCACCCCTGCGTCAAGCAGAACGTGCTACGGCACAGGAGAGCGCAGAAGCCCACCGCATTGCAGTATACACCGCAAGTGTCAGACATATCCTGACCGCACCTAACCTAGCCCACCTGACCTAACCCACACAAACGTTGTGCAGCATAACATGACGTGACAAGTCCAATATTGCAGGCCTTCCGAGAGGCAAGCAGAACATATTGGAGCGCGCTAGATAGCAGAAATCCACCGAATAGCAGAGTGAAGCGCTAAAGTCGGGGCTATCGCATCCTAACTCTGCCAACCGTAGCATAAACACACGTAACCTTTCTGAACCCAACTCGCCAGAACCACCGTTGCTCGCCTCGGCAAAGCCAGGCAGAAAATTATATAGGACTCTAGAACGCAGGAAACAGAAGCATTGCAGTGCATTGCACAAAAGTGATAGCTACACTAACTCTACCCAAGTAAACTATAACCCAACCAAGCGCAGCCCAACAAAACATAACTTTCCGAGGACACAATTGCTATGCCCCACAGAGCCAAGCAGCACATACTAGAGTACACTAGAGGGCCGAAGTCCAGCTAATAGCAGTGTACCGCACAAAAGTCGTAGCTACACTATCCTTATATATCAAATCGTAACATAACCAAACGTAGCCCACTACATCATAATGCGCCGCGACCACTATTACTGTCATACACGAAGCCATGCAGAATACACTAGAGCACAGTACGGCGCAGAAATTAACCGCATTGCAGTGCAAAGCACAAAAGAGAAAGATACCCTATCCTAACCTGAACTAACCTACCCCATCTAAAGGTAGCGTATCCCAACATAACGTGTTGAGTCATATATTTAAGGACCCCCAGAGCCATGCACAATACACTAGAGCACTGCAGAGAGGAAACATCCACCGAAAAGCAATGTAGAGCGCAATAGTCGTGGCTATTGCATCCTAACAAATCCAAACGTAACATAACCGATCGTAACATAACATATACTATCGTTCCGAGGAAACTATTGCTGGCCTTCCCAGAGCCAAGCAGAATATTCTACAGCACACTAGACCGCACAAACCCACCGAACATCAGTGTATAGCACAAAAGTCAACGAAACCCTATCCGAATATATACAACCATAACATAGCCAAACGTAACATAACTAAATCTAACGAACAGCGATCATTATTGCTAGCCTCCCTAGAGCCAAGCAGAAAATATTAGAACGCAGTAGAACGCAGAAATCCCTGGATAGCAGTGTACAACGCAAAAATAAGACAACCCAATCCAACCTCTCCGATCCTAACCTACCCAAACGTAGTGTAACTAAACATAGCGTGGCGAGGCCGATGTTGCTGGCTTACCCAGAGCCAGGCAGAACGTGTTATAACACAGTAGAGAGCAGAAATCCACCAAACAGTAGTGTATAGCACAAAAGTCACGGCTATCGTATCCTAACCTAACCTAGCGTGACATAACCGAACGTAACCTAACACATACTATCGTGCCGAGGACAGTACTACCCGCCTCCACTGAGTCGAACTGAGTATATTAGCGCAAAGTAGAGCGCAGGAATCCATCGAATATAAGTGTATAGGACAAAGGTCGTGGATATCATAGCCTAACCAGTCCTTACCTAACTTGTCATTGCTCGATATAGCGTTCCGCGACCACAGATACTGGCACTCCCGTGGCCAAGCAGAATATATTCGAGCAATTTAGATCACAGTAATCAACCGAAAAGCAGTGTATGGCACGAAAGTCAAAGCCACCGTAAACAAACATAAGCTAACTTAACCTAGCCAATCATTACCTTACGCAACCTAATGTGCCACGGACACTATTCCTCGCGTCCCCGATGTAGAGCGGGGTGTAGTAGAACAACGGTGATCGCAGCAATCCAACAAATATCAGTGTATAGCGCAAGAGTAAAAGAAATCCTTATCGAGCCCTCATAACCTAACCTAAAGAAACGTTACATAACCCAACCTAACGTGCCGAGATCACTATTACTGGCCTCCGCGGAGCCAAGCAGATCATACCAGAGCACACTAGAGCGCAGAAATTCAGGGAATAGCAGTGTATAGCATAAAGGTCGAAGATGTCCTCTCCTAATATATTCAACCTTAACATATCCAGACGTAACATAACATAATCTAACGTACCCCGACCGCTATTGCTGGCCTCCACAGAAGAGAGCTGGAACTACTAATTGACAGTATGGCGCAGAAGTCCGTATAAACGCAGTGTACAATACGAGGGTCATATGTATCCAGACCTTGCCCAAGCTAGCATAGCCTAAACAAACGTAGCCTTCGTTAACGTAACGTGCCGCGGCCACTACTTCTGGCCTCCCCAGGGCCAAGCAGAATATAGTAGAGCGCAGTCGACCGCAGAAATCCACCGAAAAACAGTGGACTACACGAAAGTCAGAGCTACACTTTCTAAAATAACCCAAATTAAACTAACCAAACATAACATAACACAACCTAACGTGCCGAGGTCAATATTGCATGCATTCCCAGGGCTAACCATAACACAGTAGAGCACAGTACAGTGAAGAAATACTCCAAACGTCAGAGTATAGCAGGAAGGTCAAAGTTAACCTGGCCGTGCTTAACCTAACCTAACCCAACCGAAAGCAACCTAACTCAACCCAACGTGCCGAGACCTCTACCACTGGACACCGTAAGTCAAGCAGAAAACACTACAGCACAGCAGAGCGCAGAAATCCATCGCATTGCAGTGTATAGCTCGAAAGTGGAACATATGCTGACCTAACATTGCCTAACCTAACATACCCAAACGTAGTGTAACCAAACATAACGTAACGAGGCTAATATTGCTGGCGTCCCAGGGACAAGCAGAGTGTACTAGAGCACAGTAGTGCGCATAAGTCCTCCGCATTGCAGTGAATAGCACAATAGCCGCAGATATCCCATCATAAACTGCCCTAACCTAACCCAACCGAACGTAGCGTAACTCAACAGAGCGTGCAGCGACCGCTGATGCTGGCCTCCCTATAACCGAGCAGGATGTAGTAGAGCACAGTAGATCAAAGGAATCCACCGAACAGCTGTGTATAGCACAAAAGTCAAACCAGCGCCTCCTAACCTAGACAAAGGTAACATATACAAACGAAAACCTACCACAACCTAACGTGCCGAGACCCCCATTGCTGGCATCCCCAGGGCGAAGCTGATTATACTGGGGCACATTAGAGCGCAGAAATCTACCGAACAGCAGTGAAGAGCACATAGGTCATAGTAGCCTATCCTAACCTAGCCAAACATAGCACCACCAAACGGAGCATAACTCAACCCAATGTGACCTGGCAGCTATTGGTGTCCTCCACAGAGACGAGCAGAAGGTTCTAGGGCACAGTAGAGCTTAGAAATCCACCGTAAAGCAGTGAATAGTACAAAGGCCGCAGATAGACGAACCTAACCTGACTTAACCTAACCTAACCGAACGTAGCATAACTCAACATGACGTGACGCGACCACTGTTCCTGGCCAACCCATGAGCCATGCAGAATAGATCCTTACCAAACATATCCGAACATACCCTAACCAAACACAATTCAATTGAAGTCAACGTGCACCGGCCACTGTAACTAGCCTCCACAGAGTAGAGCAGAGTATAGTAGAAGAATGTGAAGTGCCGAAATCCACTAAATAGCTGTGTAAAGCGAAAAGCCAAAGAAATCCTAACCAAGCCTTAGAAGACTACCCGAACGGAACGTAACATAGCTCAACCAAACGTGCCCGGACCACGATTACTCGCCACGACACAGACAAGCAGATCATACTAGGGCGCAGTAGGGTGCTGAAATGCACCGAATAGCATTGAATGGCACAAAAGTGTAAGAAACACTCTCCTAGCATAGCCAAACATGCCATATGCAAACGTACCCTTAATTAACCAAACGCGCCGGGACCACTATTGCCGGCCTCCACAGAGCCAACCAGAAAACTTTAGAGCGCAGTAGAGCGCAGAAATCGGTGGA